>NC_091157.1:45964975-46264975 GCF_040958095.1 Procambarus clarkii
CATATATTTATATATACTTGCCTATATATGGCTATATATCGCCTGCCTCTTGGGTTGTATACCCTGTGGTGGTCTTTTTATCGCTTGACGATATTGGGTAGTGTCAGCCTGTTGGTGGAGAGTAGTGCACACTGCTCCCTCCTTGTCTTCATTAATTATTGAATAATGTATGACGCAGGGAGGGAGGGAGGGAAAGAGGAAGGTAAATGGAGGTAAAGAGGGGAAGTGAGGTAAATAAGGGGGTGGGAGGGAGGGAGATAGATGGAGGAGGGAGGTAAATAATTTAGGGGGAGGGATGGAAGCAATGGAAAGGTCAAATAAATGGGTAAGGGAATTAGTGAGAGAGTTTTGAAGGAAGAGGAGGAGGAAGGGAGAGAGGGAGGGAAAGAGGAAGGGAGAGAGGGAGGGAGAAAGAGATTCGAGTGAAGTAATTAGAAATACAATAATGAAAAAATTAATGATAAGAGATGGAATAAAAGATATAAAAGATGGGTAAAGAATAACGGAATAGAATAATAACAAGAAGAAAAAAATGAACAGAAAGAAGTGAAGAAAGAGAAAATAAGAACATAGAGAAATAAAGTAGTAGCCAATAAAGACGAGAGAGAGAGAGAGAGCGGAAAGATTTTATTATTAAAATCTTTACTGACAAAAATGAATTGCAATTTTTGTCTAATCTGAGATGCAGAACTTGGGGGAGAAATAAACAGAACTAGTGAAGAACATGACGCAAGAACTAGTGAAGAGCATGACGCAAGAACTAGTGAAGAACATGACGCAAGAACTAGTGAAGAACATAACGCAAGAACTAGTGAAGAACATGACGCAAGAACTAGTGAAGAACATGACGCAAGAACTAGTAAAGAACATGACGCAAGAACTAGTGAATAACATGACGCAAGAAGCAAGAATTAGAACGAGAGAGAGAGAGAGAGAGAGAGAGAGAGAAAGAGAGAGAGAGAGAGAGAGAGAGAGAGAGAGAGAGAGAGAGAGAGAGAGAGAGAGAGAGAGAGCGAACCTTTAATCTACACCGAAGCAGTGGTGCCAAATCGGCCTCTTATCTCACGTCGATCACTTCCCAATTGAAGATGAAGATGAATGCCTTTATAGATAGTGAAGGTGATGCTGGCGTATAAGGTAGGAGGCTACAGTGACCAGATCAGGTGAACCAAACATCCTACAGAAAACTTGTATCCTTGGCTTTGTAATGGAGACAGCAAAGAGGGACGAGTTGGTAATACTGACATTCTCGGAAAATTAATCGATTTCCTGAGAGAATTGGCAGCACTGATACTATATATATATATATATATTATATATATATATTTGTATCAACCCATATATTTGATATCAACATATCATGATAGATATATTTGTATCAACCCATGTATATCTTGTAACCATCAAATGCATAATAAAGCACAAAAAATATTTAAGGAAGGGGGTGGTAGGAGAAAAGCACACAGAAACTGTATTGGAGGGGATCTAAACATTCCCTCTAATGCGTTATGCGTGGTTTCCTCCGAGGCTATGGGTCCCCCTTCTTCCAGCTAGAGGTGGTACTCCCTTCCTATATATATATATATATATATATATATATATATATATATATATATATATATATATATATATATATATATATATATATATATATGTTGTTGAATATGACCGAAAACGTATGATTAATCATTCTAATACGAATTTTCTCAATATTTCTTATGTTTTTCTTCACTGTCGGTGGTAAATTGAAATTTTCTCAATCCAAATACTGCAAATTTTGTGTACATGTTTTCAATTTATTATTTTGTGGTTCATTCATTTATTTACATGAATGTTCCTTCATTTATTGATCTACTACTCCGTTTCTACTTGAATTAACTCCCTTGTTCCTCGTCTTAAATTAATCCAAGTCTCCTTATCTTTCTTTACTTCCTCTGATTCTTCTTTTAAGAACATAAGAACATAAGAGTGAAGGTAACTGCAGAAGGCCTATTGACCCATACGAGGCGGCTCCTATTTATATCCAACCTTTTCCTTTTGCTTGTTTCTCAAAACATATGTATTTCCTCATGACTTTTTAAGTGTTTGTTGTCATCTTTGATCATACGCTATAATACAATTCTTGCCAGACTTCTGGGGCCAGATTCACGAAGCAGTTACGCAAGCACTTACGAACCTGTACGTCTTTTCTCAATCGTTGGCGGCTTTGTTTACAATTATTAAAGAGTTAATGAGCTCCGAAGCACCAGGAAGCTGTTTATAACAATAACAACAGTTGATTGGCAAGTTTTCACGCTTGTAAACTATTTAATAAATGTAACCAAAGCCGTCAAAGATTGAGGAAAGATGTACACGTTCGTAAGTACTCGCGTAACTGCTTCGTGAATCTGGTTCCTCAGGTTTTGCCTTTCACAATACGTAATGGCCTTGTTCTCAGTATATAGGGGAAACATATCTAATATAATGGCGCGCCCATATTATACAACTCCCCCATGTGACGTTTCCGGGAAATTGTTCTCCCTGTTCTTAAGCCTCCGAACTATTAACATTGGACAAGTAATGTTCTCCTTAGGGCTTCAGCCCGGAAGAAAATTCTTTTGTTTTGTTTTCGTGGCTGAAAATAAGTTTTGGGTGAGGCTCGAGTTTGTTGACATGTGGTCCAAGTGTCTAGGGGGATCCCTGCTGTTTCTTACCTCTCATGCCATCCCTTCCAGGGGCTCTGTAGTCATACTGGCTTAGAGCTCTCTCTTCATTCTGGCTTAGAGCTCTCGCCTCATACTGGTTTAGAGCTATTTCCTCATACTGGCTTAGAGTTCTTTCCTCATAATGGCTTAGAGCTCTCTCCTCCTACTGGCATTGAGCTCTATCCTCATACTGACTTTGAGCTCTTTCCTCATACTGGCTTAGAGCTCTCTTCTCATACTGGCTTTGAGCTCAATCCTCATACTGACTTTGAGCTCTTTCCTCATACTGGCTTTATGCTCTATCCTCATACTGACTTTGAGCTCTATTCTCATACTGGCTCTGAGCTCTTTCCTCATACTGGCTTAGAACTTTCTCTTCTCATGCTGGCTTAGAGCTCTCTCTTTGTAATTACAGTGCCTTAAGGTATGCCGCTTGGGCATCGGAAAACCTTCCCAGTGTCTCAGCATAATTAGCAAAATATCTCCAGTTTTGTTGACCAGACCACACACTAGAAGGTGAAGGGACGACGACGTTTCGGTCCGTCCTAGATCATTCTCAAGTCGGTGGTCCAGGACGGATCGAAACGTCGTCGTCCCTTCACCTTCTAGTGTGTGGTCTGGACCACATTCTTCAGCCTCGTTATTGTGACTCATCGCCTGCATATCTCGAATTTTGTTTACAATTTCGAATTTCAATTTTCTTGCGCGAATTTTTGTGTTTATTCCTCTTAGTATACATTGACGTTAGCACAAGAATAATTTGATTATTGTTAACTGTGCAAAACTATTGATAAGTTTACATCACTTTATTCAATTTTTGATCAAATTTGTATCACAATGAAAATTTGGATTTTTATAAAAAAATAATAAATTTCGCTGTGTCAGGTTCCTGTTTGTTCAGTATCCTCTTTGCAAACACGTGTATGAGCAAATGATTGATGCAAAAAAAAAAGCTCATCACTTTTAGTTAACGATTGGCTGCTCATTTCCCCACTCCCAGTCTATCTCTTTCCTCTTCCTCTCTCGTGATTGGTCAGTAGCGTCCGTGCCAAATTTATTTCCCCTTTTCCGTTGCGGTTCACTCGTTAGTTTGGTGCGACCTGACGATTAGGCAGTTTGCGGTCAAACTTATTTGACGCCTAGTTTAGGCTGAATTGTGTGTGTGTGTACTCACCTAGTTGTGTTTGCGGGGGTTGAGCTTTGGCTCTTTGGTCACGCCTCTCAACTGTCAATCAACTGGTGTACAGATTCCTGAGCCTACTGGGCTCTATCATATCTATATTTGAAACTGTGTATGGAGTCTGCCTCCACCACAGTTTGTGTGTGTGTGTGTGTGTGTGTGTGTGTGTGTGTGTGTGTGTGTGTGTGTGTGTGTGTGTGTGTGTGTGTGTGTGTGAAACTGTTAGAGTAGCGTGTATCAGTAGTAACTACTGGTGTGCACGTAATGTGAGGGATAAACTTGATTTTCTTGTAGTTAATAACTTGTAATAATAACTTGTAGTTATCTCTAGAATAGTTTGAGCTGCCTTATGAGTTATTGCTGAGGTTCTTCTGTAGCTGCAAAGTGAGTTTGTTTCTTAAATTCTGTGTTTAGTAATTCTTCCTGTTTGTCTGCCTGTCTAATTTCTCTGTCTGTCTATCTGTCTCTCTCTCTCTCTCTCTCTCTCTCTCTCTCTCTCTCTCTCTCTCTCTCTCTCTCTCTCTCTCTCTCTCTCTCTCTCTCTCTCTCTCTCTCTTTCTCTCTCTCTGTTTTTTCTCTCTCTTTCTCTCTCTCTCCCTCACTCGCCCCCTCTCCCCTCTCTGTTTTAAACTAAGACTTAAGACTTCATAAGAGTTTTTCATTATACCTAGTGAAGCTACAAGCAAGAGCTGTTATCCTGCTTCAGCTCATCTGAAGCCTGCTTCTAGAGACTCATTTATTTCATGAGAGTGTATTTGAAACTATCACATAGTGAACTGTCATGTAAGGAACCTGGTGAAACTGCAAGCAAGAGCTGTAATCCTTCCTCAGCTCAGTTGAAACCTACTCCTAGAGACCCATTCATTTCGATAGCCGTTTATATATGCATCAATATGAATAAACTTCATTCGTTAACAACATTAGGTAACAATCATATAAGGAACAGGATGAGCCTGTAGCCAACTGTGTGCCAGAGCCTTCATGGGATCAGTTGACCTGATCTCCCGTGTATCAATCAGGGAGACCTGATCTCCCCTACATCAATGCTGAGCGAACAAGTTCCAGATGCGAATCAGCCTAGGAATGAACGATCGTTGATGGAGTGATGTTCTTGAGAATGGCATCAACAGCATGAGACTGTTGATGATGATGTGTACTTTGGAACTTTGATGATGTTTTACAGGAACTTTGATGTTTTACAGGAACTTTGATGATGTTTCACAGGAACTTTGATGATGTTTCACAGGAACTTTGATGATGTTTCACAGGAACTTTGATGATGTTTCACAGGAACTTTGATGATGTTTTACAGGAACTTTGATGATGTTTCACAGGAACTTTGATGATTGCCTTATGCATAACAGTAAGACCACCAACGTCACGACGGTGTTGCAGGCATCACTGATGTTCAGGTCGTTCCCACCAGACTCGCACAAGTACTTGAGATGAACCTTCTTGCCCGTCTCTCTACACTTTGTCCAACAGTCTGATGATTGATGGGAGGCAGGCGATCCAGGAAAGGGGTACATAAATGAGATCGAACTCTCTATGTCTCTAACTCTCTCTCTCTCTCTCTCTCTCTCTCTCTCTCTCTCTCTCTCTCTCTCTCTCTCTCTCTCTCTCTCTCTCTCTCTCGCTCTCTCTCTCTCTCTCTCTCTCTCTCTCTCTCTCTCTCTCTCTCTCTCTCTCTCTCTCTCTTTCTCTCTCCCGGCCTCTCGTGTAATTTGTTCACGGCTCATGGATAGCATCATGAATCTTGATCTGACACAGGAATTATACCCTCCCTTATCTTGCTCTCTCCTCTATTTCCCCATTCTTTACTTCTCTTTCCCTACTTCGTCCTCGTGGATTCTCTCATTTGTGTTTTTATCTCTCTTTTATCTTCCTCTATATTGTCTTCCTTTTTATCATCTCCTTTGTGGTTATCTTCTCGGTTATTCCTTTCTGGATTTTTTTCTGCTCAGTTCCATTTCTCTTCATATTGTTTACCTTCTCATTATCTCAGTTCCTTCTTCCTGCTTTGTTTATTAAGCATCTTTATCTTTTTCCATGATTTGTTGGTTGTGTTTGATTATATATTCCTGTTGTTTGTCCTTGTTTATCTTCTATTTTCTCTCTTCACCAATTTCATCCCGTTTATATTCTCTTCCATTTGTTTTTTTTCCTTTACTCTTACTCTTTCTTCCTGTTATGCTCTCTAACCACTTGGGGTAGACGGTCTCGCTTCATGCAGGTAGGTGTTCAATCCCCGACCGTCCAAGTGGTTGAGCACCATTCCTTCCCCCCCCCCCCTCCGTCCTATCCCAAATCCTTATCCTGATCCTTTCCCAGTGCTATGTAGTTGTAATGGCTTGGCACTTTCCCACTGTTAATTCCCTCCCCTTCCCTCCCGTTTACATATGCTTCCATTTGCACGTCCTCTTTCCCTCTTCTTTTCCCTCCTTTCCTATATTCTCCCTTCCCATCCTCCGTGTGAGTAAGATCTCGAGATATCACGTGTTATATTTCTAGCCGGACAGGAGAGGGGTGGGAGGGATGAGAAGAGAGAGAGAGAGAGAGAGAGAGAGAGAGAGAGAGAGAGAGAGAGAGAGAGAGAGAGAGAGAGAGAGAGAGAGAGAGAGAATAGGATGAAGAAAGATATAAAGAATAAATGGGTGGATGATGGAGGACTAAAAATGGATGATGTGGTGGAAGTGTAGAGAGATTTCCCGTGAATGGAAGGGGAATTGTGAGAGAGAGAGAGAGAGAGAGAGAGAGGAAGGGGAGGCAGAGGCACTGATAGGAAGGAAGGAAGGAAGGAGGGGGGTGCTAAGGGAAAGGGGAAGGGGGGGGGGAGTCGAACGATCACCGCCCGTAATAGCTATTGGGGAACAATTAGAGATAATTTGGTTACGCTGATGGTTAGGTGTTTAGCTGGAGCGGGCGGGGTTGGTTAGACCCATCATTCGCGTCACAGGCGGCCATGATTGGTTACCATGTAAGAGAAACTTACTTCACGATTGGTCGCGATTCTGGAGAACTATGTCCTGATTGGTCGCGATTTTGTAGAACTATGGCCTGATTGGTCGCGATTTTGGAGAACTATGTCCTGATTGGTCGCGATTTTGGAGAACTATGTCCTGTTTGGTCAATATTCAGTTGATAACTCGTTGCTTGATTGGTCAAGTTTTAACTGAAGTTAGAAGATTATTTAGCCAAGAAATTAGTTTAAGAGTTGACCAGATAATTTCAAGAAAACTGGAAAGTGAGTTTTGTAATTAAAGTAAAACTAATTGATAATTGCAAACCAAATGATAATTGCAAACCAAATGATAATTGCAAACCAAATGATAATTGCAAAATACTTAAATCAAGATGGGAGTTAAAGGGTTGTTTAGATACTTGAAAACAAGGCATAAAATGGTTCCTACTTTTGAACAGGAAATGAAAAAGGGTTCTGATTCCTAGTTTTGAACAGGAGATGAACAGGAGTTCTGGTTCACGAAGATGACGAAGGAGAACACAGAAACGAATGGAAGAGGAACCAAAAGTGGTCATTGATTAGAAAACTAGGCAAAGAAAGGTCAATAAAGAGAGGCAGAAGGGAAAAAAAGAGAAGATTGAAAAAGAGGAGAATAGGCAAAAGTAGAGATAATGAAGTGGAAAGGTATGGAAGAGATAAATGGACGAATAAAAGAATATGGTAGGATTGAGAAGGGAACAGGTAAAGGAGAACATTATGAGTGACGATAGAAAAGACAAGAGATAGAGAAGATAATCCGAAGTGGAAGGGAATAGTGGACGGGAGAGCAAGAAGGGAAAGTTGAGGAATGGAAGAGGAATGGAAGAGGAATGGTAGCAGCGACGAGGAGTACTGAAGAAGGGGAGGGGTGGGGGGAGGTAGGGAAGAGAAGTAGGGCAAGAAGAGTGGGAGAGGAGGGAGGAGAGTAGGGTATGGGGAGAGAGAGAGGAGGGTGGGGAAAGGGAGAGGGAGAGGGAGAGGGAGAGGGAGAGGGAGAGTGCAGTAACTAGGCTGAGACTGTTGTGGATGGCAAGGAATTACGGCTCACACACACACACACACACACACACACACACACACACACACACACACACACACACACACACACACACACACCAGGTGAGGGTCACCCATCTCACCCTCACACACATATATTCTACGATAAGAACACTCATACCCATTTCCATAGACGCTCTCTGTGGTGTAATTCTTTCTCCTTACTCACCACATATTCCAGATGACATTACTCATTTTTCTCTTTACACCTTCCAGGTTGATTCAGCAACGGCTTCGCTTCGTACAGGTGAGTGTTCAATCCCCGATGGTCCAGTCGATTAGATACAAATTCTTCACTCTGTCCTCATATCCGAGGTCTTACCCCTGTCCTCATATCACTTCTATGTGCCATGTAATCCTACATGCTAATCTAATAAATTAGCTTACCTTATCCTTGCCCAACATACGCAAGGTAAGGTGCTTCTCTCTCACAGTCTCTCACCGTCTCTCACTGTGCCTCACCGTCTCTCACTGTCCCAACTGCCCTGTCATCAACGCTTACCTTGCTCAGGTAAACAAGGACTTAGCCTTTTAAATCCCTCTCTTGTCGTCAACTTTAATAAAGACGATTAAAAAGTCTGGAAAGTTTTTCGTCACTCTAGAATATAACGCAATGAAAGCCGGGATCATATTTCAGGTTTTTACAACCTTTTCTAAATAAAAATAACCTTAAATTTATTATTCTCTTTAATTTTTTTTTCTAGACACACAAGTATTGAATATATAGTTCAGATTTGTTTTCTTGTTTGCCGTAAACAAGTTGGATTTTTTTTTGACAATAATTGTGGATAGGTTAGTTAAATAGTGCTTAAAGGGCTGACAGTTGTATAGAGGAACTACAGAGGATTACATTCAACGGCCTCGTTACAGTCAGAGCTAACAACAAGGTTGCTATAACAAGGGTTTATGCTGTACTCTCTTAGTATGATGGGGGATTGCATTGTATTGTGCTGGTGAGACGAATATTTACACTAATATATCCGTGTAACCGGGGTTTAAACTGGAATATGATCGTGTAACCGGGGTTTAAACTGTATTATGTCCGTGTAACCGGGGTTTAAACTGTAGTATGTCCGTGTAACCGGGGTTTAAACTGTAATATGTCCGTGTAACCGGGGTTTAAACTGTAATATGTCCGTGTAACCGGGGTTTAAACTGTAATATGTCCGTGTAACCGAGGTTTAAACTGTAATATGCCCGTGTGACCGGGGTTTAAACTGCAAATATGTCCGTGTAACCGGGGTATAAACTGCAAATATGTCCGTGTAACCGGGGTATAAACTGTAATATGTCCGTGTGACCGGGGTATAAACTGTAATATGTCCGTGTAACCGGGGTATAAACTGTACTATATTGAAGGTGCGAGGGTGGGTAATTACAGTATTGCAGTATGGTAATGTACCATACTGTACCATACAGCAGCAGCGACAGTCTTCAAGGACAAGAGGATAACAAACTTAAAGTATTCCTGTCTTGAAGATAACACCATTCGACGCTTGGGTCAAGCCAAGACTCCGGAAGCAGTCACTTATACTAGAGGAAGAGAAGCTGAAGTCAGCACTACACAAGTCAAAAACAGTGAGACAATGCAATGAGCTACGACTCTGCTACATCGTAGCTCAATCGATTAAAGAAGCGTCTGGGATCCTCTTGGACGTAGGTTCGAACCCTCGTCACGGCCTTTGTGGATTAGTTCAAATGCACAGTCTGCGATTATATCCAGTTTACACCATCGAAGATTGTGAAATTTGAGCAGTGCTACCCCCGCCGCCCCCCCCCCCATTGTCTCTATCAGTACGCCAAAACATCAAATTTTGACGTTTAATCCCTCATCACCCTGTCCTCATCACGCGTTGTTGTTGTTGCTGTTGTTTTAGATTTAGCTACTCAGAACGAAATGTCTATGTAGCACGGGCTATGGTGAGCCCGTCATCACGCTTTCATATCCCTTTCTTATTTACATCCCCCCCCCCCCGCCCTTCCTGACTTCACTCACCTTCACCACACCCTCACCACACCCTCACCACACCCTCACCACACCCTCACTACACCCTCACCACACCCTCACCACACCCTCACCACACCCTCACTACACCCTCACCCTCTCTCCCTATGAAAGCACTAACTCTGTTTGATCTGAGATTAACTTTGCAGGCGAAAAGATATTAACATATAGAGTTTTGTTTATGTTCTCGACAAGACCGGTGTTTGTCTCACGTGCAAAACTTACGATTTTGAAGATATTCTCTGGCACGGCACTCTACCTGAGGACACAGAAAATACACATTAGTCGAGGAGACTGGAATTAAAGCAGATCAGTATCATTATTTTATGAATGCTTTAAAATCTGCATTTGCTGTAACGTGTCACGAGTTTGTCTTATTTCTGGAACATGAGGGGAAGCAGTTAGATGTTCTTCGAACACAGAGACAGAGCGAATAACTGTCAGGAAAATTGTGAATGTAATTAGTTCTACAGAAGAAAAGGAGCAGAAAGGGTAATGATCACATCATACAAAATACTGCAGAAAATAGACAAGATTGACAACGACAGCCTTATTAAATTAAAAGGAAATAAAATGTCAGAAGAAGTTGAAAATTCAAACAAACTTACGGAAATGCTCATAAACTTTATAGGTTGTCAAGAAATATAACACACTGAAAGAAGACGTCGAGAAAGCCACCTCTATCCACAACCTCAAAAGCAAGTTGGACACAGAACTTAGCATCAGGATATTTCCAAACGCCCTGATACGTGAGTATTGAGAGGTAAGCCTGCATTAGCTCGCAGATTACAGGAGAACGGGGCGTTGGCTGCTGGTAGGTGAGTTTGACCGGGCTTTATCGATTTTCAACCACACGCGTACTGACACTACGAGAGTGTAATACTTTGCTAACCTTACACTACGTGAACCTAATACTTAGGTAACCTTACACTACGTGAACCTAATACTTAGCTAACCTGACACTACGTGAACCTAATCCTTTGCTAACCTGACACTACGTGAATTTAATACTTTGCTAACCTGACACTACGTGAACCTAATACTTAGCTAACCTGGCACTACGTGAACCTAATACTTTGCTAACCTGACACTACGTGAACCTAATACTTTGCTAACCTGACACTACGTGAACCTAATACTTTGCTAACCTGACACTACGTGAATTTAATACTTTGCTAACCTGACACTACGTGAATTTAATACTTTGCTAACCTTACATTACGTGAACCTAATACTTTGTTAACCTGACACTACGTGAACCTAATACTTTGCTAACCTGACACAAGCTTAACTTAACACACTCACCAACGCGACTCACGACAAGTCATTTTCGAGGTAATTGTCGCAGCAAACACCATCAGACTCACCACAGGGAGCTGACAACTGCAGCTGACAGCCCGCGATATTTGCCACGCTCCCTCGCTGATAGGGTGGTGGAAGGTCTGACAGGGCGAGGCGAGGGCTGGCAGGGTGAGGATAGGGCTGACAGGCTGGGGGGGAAAGCTGGCAGGATAGTAGGAGGGCTGTCAGTGGGTAGAAGAGCTGATAGTATAGGAAAATGACTGGTGATCTGCAGTACGTAACTGTCGGTGCAACAAGGACTTTGGAGGCTGTGTGTTTGCGACCGAAATACGCCATTATGGCTGTACAAGTCGTGGGAAATAGGTAGAAACCGTGGGAGAAGCTCAGAGGTCGTGGGAAATAGGTAGAAACCGTGAGACAAGCTCAGAGGTCGTGGGAAATAGGTAGAAACCGTGAGACAAGCTCAGAGGTCGTGGGAAATAGGTAGAAACCGTGAGACAAGCTCAAAGGTCGTGGGAAATAGGTAGAAACCGTGAGACAAGCTCAGAGGTCGTGGGAAATAGGTAGAAACCGTGAGACAAGCTCAGAGGTCGTGGGAAATAGGAAGAAACCGTGAGACAAGCTCAGAGGTCGTGGGAAATAGGAAGAAACCGTGAGACAAGCTCAGAGGTCGTGGGAAATAGGTAGAAACCGTGAGACAAGCTCAGAGGTCGTGGGAAATAGGTAGAAACCGTGAGACAAGCTCAGAGGTCGTGGGAAATAGGTAGAAACCGTGAGACAAGCTCAGAGGTCGTGGGAAATAGGTAGAAACCGTGAGACAAGCTCAGAGGTCGTGGGAAATAGGTAGAAACCGTGAGACAAGCTCAAAGGTCGTGGGAAATAGGTAGAAACCGTGAGACAAGCTCAGAGGTCGTGGGAAATAGGTAGAAACCGTGAGACAAGCTCAGAGGTCGTGGGAAATAGGAAGAAACCGTGAGACAAGCTCAGAGGTCGTGGGAAATAGGAAGAAACCGTGAGACAAGCTCAGAGGTCGTGGGAAATAGGAAGAAACCGTGAGACAAGCTCAGAGGTCGTGGGAAATAGGAAGAAACCGTGAGACAAGCTCAGAGGTCGTGGGAAATAGGTAGAAACCGTGAGACAAGCTCAGAGGTCGTGGGAAATAGGAAGAAACCGTGAGACAAGCTCAGAGGTCGTGGGAAATAGGTAGAAACCGTGAGACAAGCTCAGAGGTCGTGGGAAATAGGTAGAAACCGTGAGACAAGCTCAGAGGTCGTGGGAAAATAGGGAAAATATGAAAGGTCACGGGGAAACACAGTCTGGTATCGGGAAATTCGCATATTGTAATTTAGATTTGAACTGAACCCATGACCTATATTAACAGGAGTTTGAGAAAATACATACAGTGTGGTGAAATTATTTACTGGCAAATATATACTGAGTAACGACCCCAGTCTCTGCCTTGTCTATTCCGCTTAGAATTTTCAATGTGGAGATCATGATTTCTCTTTTTATTGTCTTTCAGTATCGGGGATTTAACGCCTCTATAATCTTTCCTTGTAGATCAAACCTCATAATTCTGGTACTGTTCTGCTGATATACCCGTGGATTTTATTCATTTTTTTTTTTTAATGAAATATGGATTTTATGCCTCCATATTGTCCATTTGTAGCTTCGTATTGTTTACTTTGACTGAAATATGTATTATATATTGTCTTATGAATAGTATCTTCATTTTACAGTTTTTTTTATCATTAATTTCAGATCAATAGGTTTTATACCTACGTAATTTATTTTTTGAATTTTCATTGGGAATAATGAATAAATTGCAGTATGTTATATGTATTTATTTTCTAAATAAATTAAATAACACAGTCCTGGTCCAACTGTTTCCAATTATTGTCGTCCAGTGTTTAGTTTAGTTTAGTTCATTTATTATGCACCCCATACCCATGTTGTGGGCGGTGGTGGAAAGGGTTACAGAGGCACATAATGGGCTCAGGGACTGAACCCATTATGTGCTCCCAACTCCTTTGTTATTTGTTGACTCTGTTTTTAAAACTGATTCTAAACTAGTTCTATAACTTCCCTTCGTGCCACTTGCTTTCTGCCCGTACCAGGACCTCGCTTCTCTGTCGCTTATCAGCGTATCTAAGTTAATATGATAAGGGTCTGCCCACTGGCTTTCCTAGTACCATAATGACTATGCCGGGGGAGCCGGTCGGCCGAGCGGACAGCACGCTGGACTTGTGATCCTGTGGTCCTGGGTTCGATCCCAGGCGCCGGCGAGAAACAATGGGCAGAGTTTCTTTCACCCTATGCTCCTGTTACCTAGCAGTAAAATAGGTACCTGGGTGTTAGTCAGCTGTCACGGGCTGCTTCCTGGGGGTGGAGGCCTGGTCGAGGATCGGGCCGCGGGGACACTAAAAAGCCCCGAAATCATCTCAAGATAATCTCAAGATATGCCAGCGATGGCCTAGAAGTGCTGAATGGTTCTTAAGACTTACATGCTGCCAGCACATAGTAACTCTCCTGGATTGTACCTGAATTGTGCTCGTGGTATGTACTAGTTCATCCAGTGGGGAGACCATACCCGCCTAGGTTCGAATCCTTGAGGGTTCATTACAGGATACAATAGTTTACAGTTTAGTATACTTTTTGAAGATTAGTTGATTAACAAGATAGGGCCCAAGTAATTTCCTGTTCTATTTTCCTTTGTGTTATTTTCACATTATTCATCATGTGTTCAATTCTTGGTGATTAACACATTTGCACCTGCAAATACAGGTGTATTTTCTTGTGTTGCGTCCCGGCGGGTGTATTGCGTGGCGAAAAATATGTATAATACAAAGCAAGACGGGACGGCAATCTAAAATAATTAAGATATATTAAATGCAGAGGACGGGTCGCTAAATGTATAGAAAACGAGGATACCTTTGTTTCAGGGTAGCCTGAGGCAAAAAATTGTAGGTAAGCGTGTGAAACTAAATCACGATTTCTCTCTGTCTCTCTCTCTCCTTCTCTGTCTCTGTCTCTCTCCTTCTCTCTCTCTCTCTCTCTCTCTCTCTCTCTCTCTCTCTCTCTCTCTCTCTCTCTCTCTCTCTCTCTCTCTCTCTCTCTCTCTCTCTCTCTCTCTGTGTCTCTGTCTCTCCCTCTCTCTCTCTCTCTCTCTCTCTCTCTCTCTCTCTCTCTCTCTCTCTCTCTCTCTCTCTCTCTCTCTCTCTCTCTCTCTCTCTGTGTCTCTGTCTCTCCCTCTCTCTCTCTCTCTCTCTCTCTCTCTCTCTCTCTCTCTCTCTCTCTCTCTCTCTCTCTCTCTCTCTCTCTCTCTCTCTCTCTCTCTCTCTCTGTCTCTCTCTCTCTCTGTCTCTCTCTCTCTCTTTCTTTCTCTTCCCCTGCTTATTAACCTTTTCAACACCACCTATTCACTCCTCGTTTTCCCCCTAACTAAATGTACTTACCCCCCACCCTCTCCCTCTTCCCCTCTCCCTCTTCCCCTCTCCCTCCCCCCACTCCCCTCCGACCCATTCTTGTCCTCCCTCATTCTCCTTTTATTCCATAAATGACCTGCAATCAATAAGGGTGTCAAATATGTTACCGTTGCTGGCCAGGTGATGGGGAGGTGGGGGGGGGGGGGGGGGGGGGTTAGCGGGGAGTGGGGGGGAGGTTTGAGTGTGGTGAAGAGGTAAGGGGAGGAGAAAGAGGGTGTAATTGGAGGGGGGGGGGGAGAATAAAGGGAGGGGAGGGGAATGGTGGTGTATTTACAGCCTCGTTCCTGTGCCAGGTAAGTCCACTACGGGCTCACCGTAGCCCGTGCTACTTGGAACGTTTTGTTCCATGCAGCGAATCTTAAATCTTAAAGTGTTTTAAGGCACTTACGCACGCCGTGGTACGCAATTGCATGACGATTGACGCCAAAAGTGCTGTCAAGCGACAAATACAGGATTTCACAAAAACATGCGTTGCTTTCAATAACATTAAACTGAAAAAAAAAACTTGAAATTTTAAGCTTAACAAATACAGCCTTGTGTGAAATGAAGAAATCTAAGTTACAAACCGCTGTAAGTTAAATAAAAATTGTCGTTACAGCTAACTCCGAGGCACTGGGTGGGTGTTGAGCAGTAAGGAATAAAATGCCTTGAAATAGGGAATTTGGTTTGTAAATACCTAGCATGCCAGCAAGTTATTAGTTCCCCCCGTGTAAGGGACGGCATGGCCGCCTGCCTGATATCAACTGACCTGAGACTGGGAGAGGAGTTGGGAGTGCATATAGATGACAGTAAACACACTTATAAGCGCCCTGGACGCAATGTCGTATTAAAATATTTGAAGTTTCGAAGGAATAGCTCATTGAATAACCAACACCTACAAGGCTGATATATCCCAAAACTGGAAGATTCATGTTATAATCAACAACTGGAAGGCTGATAGTATAACCAAACCTACAAGGTTCACGGTATAACCAATATCTGGAACGCCCATGATCCGGAACTCTCGTATTAACAAGTTTGTGTTGTCACACAATTCAGTCTTACAGAAATCTGCTATTCAGGTTTTCAGGAAAATACCGGACCATCTGATAAATACGCTTTTAAAATCTTCATTTTCATGTGCGTCATGTAAAAAAATAACTTTAGAGATGGGCCTCGCAAGTAATTAATGATTCACGCTGGCTATGAATTATTTTTCCATGAAAAATAAAACATTGAAACTTTTTTCCCCCTACAAATTCCGAGGAGCCCTAAGTAATGTTAGTACCAAGGTATATAGCTCTAACGCTGACCGCTGGGTACCAAGCTTGTTAATTGGATAGTTGGGAGGTTTTGCAGCTGGTACATTGACTGGATAACTAACTGGTTGACTGCCTTGTTAGAGGTGGACAAGTTTTTGCAGGTTATCTCTTGCAGTTCTGGCTAACTGATTTGCTCTCTGCTTAATTGGCTGATTTGCCTGATGACCAACTGGCTTTCAAGTTGTCTGATTTCTCCTGTTGGTTGGAATCCCATCTGATGAGTAGTAGCGGGAACACTAGAGGCAGGGAGGGAGCGTGAGGAGAGGCAGTCATTCTGGAGAAGCCATTACCTGGTCCTGGGTCGAAGCTTTACCTCTGTACCCTGTGATCAAGTCTAAGTCCGTGATGCATGACCCGGGGCGCCCGACCAGGGTACCGGGAACTCCTTCCAGGGGAACACGACAAGGAATTTCAAGGAGAAAATTGAATGTTCTGAAGCGCGTTGCATGGCTTCCTGTCCGCGTTCTCTATCATGCTAGACGCACTTCCCTCGTTCTGAATCTCTTTACCAATCAAGGAAAATGATTTCCCAAAGCAAATCAAATGACTAAACCCTTGTTGATATGTTTAAAGAGAATATTTAATTTTAATATTAATCGACACAGAAAATTAGAGATATCTATTGTGTGGATAAAGATATATTGGGCAAGTCGCGGCGAACAGAGTCGATCTGAGGCTTACTGAACAACGAGTACTTGGAACACTGTTTCCTGGCGTGTTCCCAGTCTCTGGGGATGGTACCAATGCTCCTATTGGACGACGGATCGTGTTCCATACGCATTTACCCTTTCTAGTAACTACCCTTCCTAGTAACTACCCTTCCTAGTAACTACCCTTCCTACCCTTCCTAGTAACTACCCTCCCTTCCCTTCCTAGTAACTACTCTTCCTACCCTTCCTAGTAACCTAGATAGGGATAGTGAGGACTCGAACCTTGCCTTGCCCAAAAGGGTAGATGTGCATATATATACCTATCCGTTACGTGTTTTAATTAACCATCTCTGCCAGTTTATCTTTATAGCATTATAACACTTTATTCGTTTCTATCTCTCCCAGTTCTTATCTCTTTTTCCACTTGTTATCTGCCACAGCTATATTCTCGCACTCTATAAATAATTCACCCGATTATA
Organism: Procambarus clarkii; assembly: GCF_040958095.1. Lineage (NCBI taxonomy): Eukaryota > Metazoa > Arthropoda > Malacostraca > Decapoda > Cambaridae > Procambarus > Procambarus clarkii. The sequence goes on from NC_091157.1 coordinate 45,982,119, forward strand.
ACCCACAAAATCTTTTCGTCAAACTTTTCCCTTAACTTCATAATTCAGAGATGCAAAAAAATGATGAATTTATTATACATCTCCAGACTTGTTTACCCGTTTTTTGTTCTCGTTGTATTTTGTGTTTGTCGGAACTGTAAAGATATTAAGCCTTTGTTTTAAGTCTGATTACTAAAATAACTCGACGTCACAAGAGGTGACGGAAGGAGTCTCATCCGGGCATGGATAAGGAACAGGGAGAGAAAGAGAAAGGAAAGGAAGGAAACATGGAAAAGAGAATCGCAATGAAAGAAAATGTAGAATAGGGGTGAGATAGGGGGGGGGGCAACGAAGGTGAAAGTGAAAGGGAAACAGAGGATGGAGAAAGGGTAGATGAAAATAAAGTGGAATGGAATGGAAAGCAGTACGAGAAGATATAAGGATAGATCAGAATGGAGTAGGAGATTGAGAGAGGGGATGGGAGATGCTGAAAAATAAGATGCTAAGGCAAGTGTATTAGTAAGTGAAAGAAGCTTTGAGTCACGCACATGTGTAGGCCACGAGTCACACACACATGTGTAGGCCACGAGTCACACACACATGTGTAGGCCACGAGTCACACACACATGTGTAGGCCACGAGTCACACACACATGTGCAGGCCACGAGTCACACACACATGTGTAGGCCACGAGTCCCACACACAGGTGTAGGCCACGAGTCACACACACATGTGTAGGCCACGAGTCACACACACAGGTGTAGGCCACGAGTCACACACACAGGTGTAGGCCACGAGTCACACACACATGTGTAGGCCACGAGTCACACACACATGTGTAGGCCACGAGTCACTCACACAGGTGTAGGCCACGAGTTACACACACATTTGTAGGCCACGAGTCACACACACAGGTGTAGGCCACGAGTCACACACACATGTGTAGGCCACGAGTCACACACACATGTGTAGGCCACGAGTCACACACACATGTGTAGGCCACGAGTCACACACACATGTGTAGGCCACGAGTCACACACACAGGTGTAGGCCACGAGTCACACACACATGTGTAGGCCACGAGTCACACACACGTGTAGGCCACGAGTCACACACACATGTGTGGGCCACCAATCACACACACACAGGTGTGGGCCATGATGTGGGCCACGTATCCAGGTGTTTTTAATATGTAAAGTAGGCGGTGTAAGGGAAATAGAGCCTACGGACCGAGACTGCCACGTTTAACTATCTACTCGCAACATCTTGACTCTTGTCTCTCCTGGACAAGAGAGGATTATCTCCTCCTGACTTTTAATAATGGAGAGCTTCGTGCTTCTCTTAGAATATGGTAAGCAATTCAGGATTGCCTAGAATCTGTGTATTTTGCTCATTAAGTAAAGTATCCATTGGAGTAAATTTGTAATCATGATTGAGACCTCCACACAGATATGAATGATTTTCAAGATATAGGACACACGACGGTCGCGAATCAAAAGCAGTTCCAAAGTTCAATTTTATTTTGAAGATCTATAAGGGAAATAAAATTGAAACTTGATTTTTCTGGGTCACACTTCTCTGGTCTGACAGCTCTCTAGAGACTTGATCCCACTCTCCTGGCCTGACCCCAATCGACTGGACTGGTCTAGCCATCCTCTCCTGGCCTGCCCACAATCACCTGCACTGGTCTAGCCATCCTCTCCTGGCCTAACCACAATCACCTGGCCTTTAAAAAATTCACATCGTCAAAGACTCCCTCCGGAGGCCAAACCTCAATTTCAAATCACCTCTATCTCCTCGGGGTGGTGGCCTAACCTAAAACTCACTCCTTAATTGACCTGGCCACAATCAACTGGTCTAGCCCCACTCCACAGGACTGACTACAATCACCTGGGCTAGCCACACACCTGCCTGCTTTCACCTGTCGGAAATCAATGAAAGGAACGGTTGTGGGAGGGGAGACTCTCCCACCTGACATTATAAAGAAACGACCCCCTTAGCTGGCTGGTAGCGTGCAGCCGTCCGTCACGTGGGGGATCGATCCCCCCTGACCCAGTGCCTGTTGGTTGGCTCTATAGTGGCCCTCGTACTCTGCCACCTACAACACACACACACTCCCGTGGTGCCAGTTTGTTGCTAGTTGAGTGTGCTAACAACAATGGATGACTCGGATGGGAGGGAGAGTGTTGAGAGGTGTAAGTAGCGATTGATGGAAAGGTAGTTGTAGGTAGAAGTTGGGGGGAACTTTTAGGTAAGTATTAGGGATGGATTGTGTGTACGACTAAGTATAAGATTGGAGTGAGGATATTAGGAAGCAAATGTAGGGGTTGAGGAAGGATATAAGGAAGGGAGAGTAGGGATGGAGGGAGGATAAGTAGAAGCAAGTGTAAGGATGGAAAGGATGGGAGTGAATGAAGTTGGACTACGTATTTGTGGCAATAGAAGCAAAGGGAAGACATAGGGAGGGCGGAGGGAGGGAGGGAAGGATGGTTAAGGAGAGATGGAGAAAGAGAGAGAGAGAGAGAGAGAGAGAGAGAGAGAGAGAGAGAGAGAGAGAGAGAGAGAGAGAGAGAGAGAGAGAGAGAGAGAGGGAGAATGGGTGGGTGGAAACAAAAGAGAGGGAGCTAGAGAGAGAGAGAGGGATGCAGGGAGGCAGAGGCATGGTAACCAGGAAAAGGTTAACATGCTTCCTGCCAGAGTGTGAAGGAACGCAGGCAACCACATTCATTGTTTGGGATTTAAAAGGTCGAACGTGGAACGACGTGGAAATCTCACATTTAGAGAATTACGTTCACATCAACTGAGTGGAAAATCAAACAAGCTCTGTTCTTTGATACGAAATACACTCAAATAAAATTAGACTTTGAATCAGGCAATTGAAAACGTCTATTTGATTTGAAATGATCAAACCAAACAAGAGGTCTGAATTTAAACCATCAACACGATGCTATTAAGAAAGTCTTTTATCCAAGCTGTAGAATCCACAATACTTTTCCTTTTGAATAATAAACACTTAAAATGGTTTTGGTGTCCTGGTGTTGATGGTCTCCTCTTCCTCGTGTTTTATGGAGGCTCTCGAAGGGTGGGCTGAGCACCAATTCACTTTTTATCGCTAGCCTGGATGAGTGCCACTACCATCCTCTCTCTCACTAGCCAGGCTGAGTGCCCCGTCCCCGTCCCCTCACTAGCCTGGATGAGGGCTACTACCCTTCTACTACTAGCCAGTCACTTCCTTTCCCTCTCAGTACTCACTCTTCCGGTTCAAGGGATTCTTTATTGCATTTCAGTTAAAACATTCCTCCTTCGTCAATTCCCATTTCCCCATGATCCCATTTCCATCCTCTTATCCTCTCTCTCTCCTCACCATGCAATAAAGTCACCACGAATCCCCCTTTATCTTCTATTAGTTATAAGATGCTTTAGTTAAATAACCTTAGTTACAAGACTTCTGAGTTACAAGACCCCTTAGTTACAATTACCCCTTAGTTACAATATCCCTTAGTTACAATAACCCCTTAGTTACAATATCCCTTAGTTACAATATCCCTTAGTTACAATAACCCCTTAGTTACAATATCCCTTAGTTACAATTACCCCTTAGTTACAATATCCCTTAGTTACAATAACCCCTTAGTTACAATATCCCTTAGTTACAATATCCCTTAGTTACAATATCCCTTAGTTACAATATCCCTTAGTTACAATAACCCCTTAGTTAAAATATCCATTGGTTACAATACTCCTTAGTTACAAGACTCCATTTGCTATTTCACCCTATCTAATTTCTAGAGCATCTTTTTTCTTTATTTCATCTTCATCTTACCTGTTCAGTCTCTTCTATGGAAACAAGATTCGTGTTCCCCTTTCCATTATCCAGGTATTCCCTTGATCATTTCCCCCTCTCCCTTACCTGCTGTTTGCTTCCCAGACTGAGTCATTCCGTTATCTTCTGTCCCATTTCTTTGCCAGCGATCTTCTCTTTGTCTCTCTCTCTCTCTGCTCCGTTCTTTGGCTCTCTTCCTCGTTCTTTGCTCGTCTCATGTTCTTGGCTTGGGAAAGATTTGCTTATATTTTTCTTTACAATTAATTTACCGTCTCTCTGTACTACCCTGTCTATTTCCCCTCTCTGAGCCCCTTTCCAATCCTTTCTACTTCCCCGCTCCTTTTCCGTCCCCTCTCGCTTACACTCATTGATCTCTCTTTTCACTCTCCCTCTCTTCCATTCACTTCCTCTTCCCCCCTCTCTCTCTCACCCTCTTCCCTCCTCCCTCTCCTGAACACCTGAACCTAACAGGAGCCACTTTGTCTGATTACCATGCGGTTAAATACGCCATCTATGTAGATAGATGGAGGCCACGTATTTACCCTGTTACTTTTGCCTCTTGCTTGCGTCCAGTGACGCAGTGTTGGAGCCACAGTTGCTTCACGCTCTGATGGTGTTGTGAGTGTGATGGTGTTGTGGCTCTGATGGTGTTGTGGCTCTGATGGTGTTGGGGCTCTGATGGTGTTGTGGCTCTGATGGTGTTGTGGCTCTGATGGTGTTGTGGCTCTGATGGTGATGGGGCTCTGATGGTGTTGTGGGTGTGATGGTGTTGTGGCTCTGATGGTGTTGTGTCTCTGATGGTGTTGTGGCTCTGATGGTGTTGGGGCTCTGATGGTGTTGTGGCTCTGATGGTGTTGTGGGTGAGATGGTGTTGTGGCTCTGATGGTGATGGGGCTCTGATGGTGTTGTGGCTCTGATGGTGTTGTGGCTCTGATGGTGTTGTGGCTCTGATGGTGATGGGGCTCTGATGGTGTTGTGGCTCTGATGGTGTTGTGGCTCTGATGGTGTTGTGGGTGTGATGGTGTTGTGGCTCTGATGGTGTTGTGGGTGTGATGGTGTTGTGGCTCTGATGGTGTTGTGACTCTGATGGTGTTGTGGGTGTGATGGTGTTGTGGCTCTGATGGTGTTGTGGCTCTGATGGTGTTGGGGCTCTGATGGTGTTGTGGCTCTGATGGTGTTGTGGGTGAGATGGTGTTGTGGCTCTGATGGTGTTGTGGCTCTGATGGTGTTGTGGGTGAGATGGTGTTGTGGCTCTGATGGTGTTGTGGCTCTGATGGTGTTGTGGCTCTGATGGTGTTGTGGCTCTGATGGTGTTGTGGCTCTGATGGTGTTGTGGGTGTGATGGTGTTGTGGCTCTGATGGTGTTGTGGCTCTGATGGTGTTGTGGCTCTGATGGTGATGGGGCTCTGATGGTGTTGTGGCTCTGATGGTGTTGTGGGTGTGATGGTGTTGTGGCTCTGATGGTGTTGTGGCTCTGATGGTGCTGTGACTCTGATGGTGTTGTGGCTCTGATGGTGTTGTGGCTCTGATGGTGATGGGGCTCTGATGGTGATGGGGCTCTGATGGTGTTGTGGCTCTGATGGTGATGGGGCTCTGATGGTGATGGGGCTCTGATGGTGTTGTGGCTCTGACGGTGTTGTGGCTCTGATGGTGATGGGGCTCTGATGGTGTTGTGGCTCTGATGGTGATGGGGCTCTGATGGTGTTGTGGCTCTGATGGTGATGGGGCTCTGATGGTGATGGGGCTCTGATGGTGTTGTGGCTCTTATGGTGTTGTGGCTCTGATGGTGTTGTGGGGTGTGATGGTGTTGTGGGTGTGATGGTGTTGTGGCTCTGATGGTGATGGGGCTCTGATGGTGTTGCGACTCCATCGTGTTATTTTTTTTTTTTGGAGGGGGCTGTTGTTCTGATGTTGATCGGGCTCTGATGATGTGGGGATTTGTTTTAGTTCAGTTGGTCTGTTATTGTTGGCACTGTGTCTGCTTGAGAGGTGTTAAGGAGAAGGCTGGTGTTTCAGTCCATCGCTCTGAGGACGAAGGTCACTAAATGTCAGACCTTCAGGGCCAGTCAGGAGGGAAGGTCTGGCTTCTCCAGACCTTGAGGAAGCCAGTCAGGAGGAAGCCAGTCAATACTACTTACGTTTGTGGATATGTGTAGTTACATATTGTCTTATTACATATTTACGTATCAGTGCCTGCAGAATTGGGCCTTTAGCTCTTGGACTCTGGCTCATAGGTACCTATTTGTTACTAGGTGAACGGAGGTATCAGGTGAAAGAAATGCTGGATAATTATCTGTGTTTAGGCAAGAAATCAAACCCTTGTTTCTGGATTGCGAATCGCGGACACTGACCACTTGGCCGTGAATGAGATGATTCTCCCCTATAACTGACTACACGGAACTCGGAGCTAATTTGTTATAGCCCGTCCTATAGTCGTTTATACCTGACATGCTAATACCTCTCTCAATATACTTTTTTCTTAAAGTTGTGGGTGGAATTGGCTTCAACAGCCTCTTCCTTGAATGCATTCTACTTACCGACCAGGCGTACAGGGAAAGAGAATTTCATCACATCTTTTGGACTCAGTTCAGTCTCCAACTTCCACTGATGTTCCTTTTTCTATGGGCTTCTTAGTTTAAATATGCTTTCTTAATCCACTTTATGTGTATTCACCTAGTTGTGCTTGCGGGGGTTGAGCTCTGCTCTTTCGGCCCGCCTCTCAACTGTCAGTCAATCAACTGTTACTAACTACCACTATCTATTTTTTTCACACACACACACACACACACACACACACACACACACACACACACACACACACACACACACACACACACACACACACACACACACACAGCTTTAGCCCGTAACAGCTGTCTAACTCCCAGGTACCTATTTACTGCTATGTAACAGGGGGGCATCAGGGTGAAAGAAACTCTGCCCAATTTGTTTCTGTCATCACTGGCGGATCGAACCCTAGGATTACGAGTCCAGAGCGCTGTCTACTCAACTATCCAGCACCCTCTGTGTGTGTGTGTGTGTGTGTGTGTGTGTGTGTGTGTGTGTGTGTGTGTGTGTGTATGTGTGTGTGTGTGTGTGTGTGTGTGTGTGTGTGTGTGTGTGTGTGTGTGTGAGAGAGTTTAAGCGCACATGAGAAAGCGTGAATTCAAAGCACTCTGGTGTTTTCCTCAGTTCTTCTGTTCCCCTCTCTCTCTCTCTCTCTCTCTCTCTCTCTCTCTCTCTCTCTCTCTCTCTCTCTCTCTCTCTCTCTCTCTCTCTCTCTCTCTCTCTCTCTCTCTCTCTCTCTCTCTCCGGCTGTTTCCCCCTCTCCTTCATTCAGCATTTAGTGCCTCTGTTCCCTTGGGTCTTCCCTTAAGTGCGCTGCTTCACCGCTTTGGGAATTACTGTATCTATATACACACTATATGGGACGGCCGGCGGTGCCCGGGTCTTAGTTTCCATCTCTCTTTCCCCTCTGATCACTTCCCTCTCTTTTGCCTTTTTCTTCCAGTTTCTCCCTCTCCTCTACCTCTGTTACCTCTTCCATTATTTACCCCTTTGTCTGACCGCTTCTCCTCTCTCCCACGATCTCCCTTCCTCTCCCTCCTTTCTTTAACATATTCTCATATCTTCCCCTGTTTCATCTCACTCCAAAGGCAGGCACTACGGGCTCACCATAGCCCGTGCTACTTGGAGCTTTGTTTCAGGTACCGAATCTTTAACAACAACAACAACATGTCACTCCATCTACTTTCCTTTATCGTCTCTCCGCTTCTGCTTCCCCTCTCATCCTTTCATTCTCCTATCTCATCTCTTTCTCCCCCTTTTCTCCACCTTTCTCCCACTCTCCCTCTTTATCATCACCTTTCCTTATCACCCCTCATTCTCATCTTCCCCCCTCTACCTCCACTCTCCCTCTCCTTCCCTCTCCTGGTTTCTCCCCTCTATCTCTTTTCCCCCTCTTTAAACACACCCCCTTGAAGCAACCTCACCCACACCTCTGGAAGCATCCACACCCACACCCTTGGAAGCAACCACACCCACACACCCCTGGAAGCATCCACACCCACACACCCCTGGATGCAACCACACCCACACACCCCTGGAAGCATCCACACCCACACACCCCTGGAAGCAACCACACCCACACACCCCTGGAAGCAAGCACACCCACACACCCCTAGAAGCAAGCACACCCACACACCCCTGGAAGCATCCACACCCACACACCCCTGGATGCAACCACACCCACACACCCCTGGAAGCAACCACACCCACACACCCCTGGAAGCAACCACACCCACACACCCCTGGAAGCATCCACACCCACACACCCCTGGAAGCAAGCACACCCACACACCCCTAGAAGCAAGCACACCCACACACCCCTGGAAGCATCCACACCCACACACCCCTAGAAGCAAGCACACCCACACACCCCTGGAAGCATCCACACCCACACACCCCTGGAAGCAACCACACCCACACACCCCTGGAAGCAAGCACACCCACACACCCCTAGAAGCAACCACACCCACACACCCCTGGAAGCATCCACACCCACACACCCCTGGATGCAACCACACCCACACCCCTGGAAGCAAGCACACCCACACACCCCTAGAAGCAAGCACACCCACACCCCTGGAAGCAAGCACACACACACACCCCTGGAAGCAAGCACACCCACACACCCCTGGAAGCATCCACACCCACACACCCCTGGAAGCAACCACACCCACACACCCCTGGAAGCAAGCACACCCACACACCCCTGGAAGCAACCACACCCACACCCCTGGAAGCATGCACACCCACACACCCCTGGAAGCAAGCACACCCACACCCCTGGAAGCAAGCACACCCACACCCCTGGAAGCATGCACACCCACACACCCCTGGAAGCAACCACACCCACACCCCTGGAAGCATGCACACCCACACACCCCTGGAAGCAAGCACACCCACACACCCCTGGAAGCAACCCCACCCACACACCCCTGGAAGCAACCACACCCACACACCCCTGGAAGCAACCACACCCACACACCCCTGGAAGCAACACCACCCAAACCCCTGGAAGCAACACCACCCACAACCCTGGAAGCAACCACACCCACACACTCCTGGAAGCAGCAGCAGCAGCAGCAGGCAGGGGCTGGACTAGAGTTCCGAGCCACAAACACCCAAACTTCGATCGTGTCTCTGAATTGTTCATAACTCTCCTCCATGGAACCTGATGTGAAGCGGTCCTCTTCCTCCGCTTCCTCCTCCTCTTCTTCTTCCCTCATTATAATATAATTCCTTGTTATCTCCCTCTCTCTCTCTCTCTCTCTCTCTCTCTCTCTCTCTCTCTCTCTCTCTCTCTCTCTCTCTCTCTCTCTCTCTCTCTCTCTCTCTCTCTCTCTCTCCCTCTCTCTCTCTCTCTCTCTCTCTCTCTCTCTCTCTCTCTCTCTCTCTCACACTCCCATGATAATGAGACAAGGCAGGTACTTCAATCTGTTCAAGACTCTGTTAGAGATATGCTGGCTATGTGTCACAGAGCTCCCTCTAGTACACACTGGTGCTGTAGTGCATACAGGTACTGTAATGCTCACTGTAGTGCTCGTACGGTGGGAGGTGCATCAGATGAACTGATGTAGGATTGAGTGTGTACTCAATTGTACTCACATCAACTGTGCTTGCGAGGAATGAGCTTCGACTCATAACTCCTGTCCTCTCACATGTCAATCATCTGGCGTACTGAATCCTGAGTCTATTGAACTATAGAACATGAACAGCTGAAACTGTACTTAGAAATCTGCCTCCAGAGTTCTTAGTGGTACAACTTGCTTATGACAATTCCATTTGTTGAACAAATGGAATGCTTTGTGCATTCCATTTGTTCAGAAAACCTCTCATGGTGTTTGAAAGCAACTCATCCTCTTGAAATAGTTGAACTTTTTGTTCAAACAATGTGGTCGATTGTACCAATATGTAGTAATTTGAGCCCCAGTCAGCCACTTTTTAGTCTACTTTTATAGAGACCACTAAAAATATGGCAAAAACTAAACTTAAATATATCTAGGCCTAGTATAGCACATACATGTTCTATATTAGGCCTCACATAGAGTGTATTAGGCCTAAGATGGTTAGGTTAAGTTTTATTAGCACCATAAATTAAAAAAAAATCTTCCAGATAGTCGAAATTCAAAACAACTAAAGTCTACTTTCTGGTAATCTACCTCCACAAATTTGTACTTTCGACAATATCGTTTAAAAAATACTTTCATTTTAGGATGCTGGCTATTTTGTTTTTTGCTCAAGATAACCCCTCAAGATAACCTAGGAAGATGGGCTGTTGAAAGACATAGATTAGATAATATTACGTCAAACTTAGATTGTGGATACTAGCTGATTGGTACCTTCCAAACGCCATGTAAACTCAATAGACCTTGGCGTGTGTATAAACATATTTTTTATTAATAAAAACATAGCCAATAATACCGAATTCGATATTTCATTGCGAAATATTACAATCTATAAACCGAAGTCTATTAAATATTACGTCATTGTCAAGTGACGTCATTCCTGCAGATCACCAGTGGGCGAGTCCACTATTCGAGGGGGGGGGGGGAACGAACCCTAATACATCACTAGGAGGTCAGCAGGAGGCGGAACGACCCAGCCAACCACCGTAGCTCATAGGTTCGTGCGGTTCGTAATTATTGCGAGTTTAATGATTGAGTCAGCTGGGTTATGGCGCGTAGCTGTGCCTGGTGTTGCTGTTCTCCTCTACAAGAGGGCAGGGTGAGACGCAGGGGGAGACGCGGGGTGAGACGCAGGGGGAGACGCAGGGTGAGACGCAGGGTGAGACGCAGGGGGAGACGCAGGGTGAGACGCAGGGGGAGACGCAGGGTGAGACGCAGGGTGAGACGCAGGGGGAGACGCAGGGTGAGACGCAGGGTGAGACGCAGGGGGAGACGCAGGGTGACACGCAGGGTGAGACGCAGGGTGAGACGCAGGGGGAGACGCAGGGGGAGACGCAGGGTGAGACGCAGGGTGAGACGCAGGGTGACACGCAGGGTGAGACGCAGGGTGAGACCTAGGGTGAGGGGTGAGGGAAATGGGGAGGAAGTGTCCACGAAGCAAAAGGGATGACTTAATTTCACTATTATACGAGTCTCCTGAGGATTATACGAGTATTTTTAGCACAGTACGAGAGGGACCGTCATCAAGTGCCTCATATATAATAATAATAATAATAATTATTATTATTATTATTAATTATTTTGTTATTTGGATAGTTTGGAAGCAGTGGTAGTAATAATGTATTACGTAATAAGACTATTATAACACAATGGGTTTGGTCAATAGTTCTGTTATGAGTCTTTGTCTGTGTTTAATGTTTTCATCTTCATTTGGGAAAGTAGATGAAGAATTATCTCTCTAAATATATGTAACTAAATTAAGATAATTTTTATGAGTGTAAAATATTTCTAGGGGAGTAAATTGATCAAGTTACCTTATATGATCAGAGGATATATATATATTGACACATACATATACACATGTATACACACACATATACACATACACACACACAGACACTCACACACACACATATTGTCACCATTCTAGTACCACTTCAACCCCCCCTAGCCCAGACTATACCAACCCTTCCCCTTCATAAAGGGGCAGGGAAAGGTATAGCTTTCCCTTTCCTTAACCTTCCCCCCCTCCCTTAATCTCCCCCCTCCCTTAATCTCCCCCTCCCTTAACCGCCTCATGTACCATTCTCATCACCATATCAAAACCCAGCCTTTCCTCAGCACCAAAGCTCATCTTCTCATCCGTCAAGCACCCGTCCCTTCACCCACCACCCGTTCCCCCCGTCCCATCACCCATCACCTATTCCCTCGTCCCTTCCCTGCAGCATTCGTTCTCTCCCCTCCCCCCCACCACGTCCTCCTGCCCCCGTTCCACCAATGTTGTGTAAGCTTAATGTGTCAGACCTTCATTATTAGCTGATCAAACTGAAGCATTAACAATGGGGCGTGTGGGAGGGGAGTAGGGAAGGGAGATGGGAAGGGAGATGGGTGAGGGGGGGGAATGATGGGGGCGGTACTACAAGAGACCTTTACCTCACGGAGAACAATGGGTAGAAAGAGATGATAAATAGGGTGGATAATGCAACAGAGAGAGGGGGGGGGGGGAATTTGAGTGGCAAAGTATGGAAGGGGGGGAGGGAGGGTCATGATATATTATGGGAGGGTAGATGGAATGGGCAAAGAGGAGATGCAAAAGTTTACAGAGCTTCGGCATGACATACGTGGGGTCACCGGTTCGAATCTCTTACAGACAAGGTGAATGGAAGTAGCAAAAATTTATTTGCAAAGTTAATTGCGTGTGTGTGTGTGTGTGTGTGCGTGTGTGTGTGCGCGCGTGTGTGTGTGTGCGCGCGTGTGTGTGTGTGCGTGCAACTAGTTGAACTCACCTCATTGTGCTTGCGGGAGTTGAGCTTCATCTCTTTCGTCCCGCCTCTCAACCGTCAATCTACTGGTGTAATGATTAGAGAAATCAATCTACTGGTGTATTATAGAGAAATGTTTAGGCATCAGCTTCTCCTGAGCTTCTCGAGCTCCATCATATCTACATATGAAACTGAGTATGGAATCAGCCTCCACCACCTCACTGCTCCCTAGTACATTCCATCTATTAACTCTGACCCTGAAAAAGTTTTTGTTAATGTCTCTATGGCTCATGTGTGTGTTTCTTGCACTTGATATTTGTTTATGAAGAGGTGGGCGCAAGAACTATTACTCACTGCCTTAGTGGGCTTCGTGGGGACTTGTGAGTCCTCACTATCTTTATCTCAACGTATCGTAGGTAATGTTAATGCAAAGTGGAGATCTCCACTGAAACTGTCAATATCGTGATCTGCGATTATTTTATTAGCGTTGCTTTAGTTACGGATCGTGTTTAAATGTGGATTATGTAAAGGAAGTCTGTGAGTGTGAATATATAACCTACGAAATTTGGGATCTGGGGGGCATCTGAGGCCCAGAAGGGTCGACCCCTTGTCATAAGTCTGAGTGTTGTCTGAGTCTGAGTGTTTGGGAAATGTTACTCACATAACATTTTCAAAACATTCAGTTCTTCTCATAACCCTGAAAGACTTAACCTTTTCCCATGATATAATGTTACAGTAATGTTACAATATAATGTGACAATTCATAATACAAAGTCATATTCTTTGAGGCTTCAGAACATAAATCACAGCTGGCTACTGAAACCTCTGGTTTTCAATCCATGTTATTGACATCACATTATAGAGAAATGTTTAGGCATCAATCAAGGCCGGCATGATTTAAATGTAAAAAAAAACAAGGTCTCCATAAAAGCAATTTTCCGACACTCAGAAATAGTCACTTCAAAGTTTCCCCTCACTGTCAAAACGGTATTGGAAAATGGAAGCCAAAAAGCGTTTGGATGATCCAAATTTCGATTTTGTGTTCTAAATTGTTGGCCTGTACGCTACACGCAAGCAAGTACGGCAAGGTAACTAGTCAATCACCGAGCTGGATGGCCAGTCTGTCAATCAGCCAGGGCAGTTAATCAACCAGTCAATCAGCCAGGTAGTTAGTTAACCAACCAGCTGGCCGGTCAGCTGTAAAGTCAGTGAGCCAACCACTTCAGTTAATATTTCAGGCAGCTAGCCAACAAGACCAGAGGTCAGAAAATCAGTCAGCTAACGAACCATTAAACCAGCAACCAGTGTCTTACCTGCTAACGAACCATCAGACCAGCAACCCTCCAGTTCTCTTACCATCTAACGAACCAATCTCGAAAACATATTTATAAGCATCCAATCAGCAGGTCCTCCAATCTTCCAAGCAGATAACGAATCACTCCTCACAATCATCTATCCTGAGCTCTAACGAGCAAACGATCCACTCAGTCTTCTAGCCAGCTAACGAGTCAATTACCTCGTCATTCACACATCATTCTAGCAAGTAACAAGTAACAAATGAGCAGAGTTTCTTTCACCCTGATGCTCCACTTCACTTAACAGTAAATAGGTACCTGGGAGTTAGACAGCTGCTACGGGATTTCCTGGGGGATGTGTAACAAAAAGGAGGCCTGGTCGAGGACCGGGCCGCGGGGCCGCTAAGCCACGAAATCATCTCAAGATAACCTCAAGATAAGATAACCAAGCTAACACATGCAAGATTAGGATGAAGACCACCGAACTGACTTGTATCTCCAGCTAGCCGTAAAGAAAATTAAAAGTCCTTTTAAAAACTTGTCCTTTTAATTAATTAAAAATTAAAAATTAAAAAGAAATTTAAAAACTTGTCCTTCTGACATGATCGGAAATCAGAATGTGAACGAAATAAGCGGTAAATATGGAAGATGAAAGGGCTTGAAAGTTGTCTAAAATAAATATAATAGAGGCTTAAATATGTGAAATGAACGATTTTTAATATACTTGAAGCATCAAGAGGACTGATGAATGGATGACAATAGTGAACGAGGTATTGATGGTGAAGATGAGATTTTGATGGTGTAGGAGGAAGAGGAGGGGAGGTGGAGGAGAGGAGGAGGAGGAGGAAAAGGATGTGAAGATGGTGATGGTGGAGGAGGAAGATTAGCTGGTGGAGGAAGATTAGGTGGTGGGGAAGATTAGGTGGTGGGGGAAGATTAGGAGGTGGAGGAAGATTAGGTGGTGGAGGAAGATTAGGTGGTGGAGGAAGATTAGGTAGTGGTGTTTCTTCCTTACCTAACTTTACCTATCAGTTCCATTCACCATTTTTACCTATTAGTGACTAGGGGAAAGTGAGGTCTAACACTTTATTCTCCCCCCCCCCCTGCCTACTGTACATGTTCTATCTGTTAAGTTATAATGGAACTTTTCCTGAGGATAGAAGTCTTCGTCGGATCAGGCATTCAATTTTCGTGCATGAAGGTGGCTTGCGCAGTTTCTTTAATTTCATTGCAATTGCAGACTATTCGTACAGGGAACGAGTATTTCTAATGCTTATCCGACCCATTTGCATACCCGGCCTCTACTGCGACTACAATGGCATCTAACCTAACCTAATCTGGCCTAACCTAACCTAACCTAACCTAACCTAACCTTTCTTGCAATCACCTTTCATCTGGAGACCGTGATCGCCACATTGATGTTTTTGAGAAACCCACTTGAAATCTCTTGCTAATTTCTTTGCATATTTGTCCTTTTTTGTTTAAGCGTTTTCTGTCGTTTCTGCAGCAAATATCTCAATGTCTCTTGTTGCTGTTATTCATCTTATACGGTTGTGCAACAGCTTTGTTATTGATAGTGTTTGCCAGAATGTCGTTTTCACACTGGCCTCTCAGATTCTCTACTGACTCGAGTGTATTCATTTCTCACTCTCTGTAATGTCGACTGTCCTCTTTTCTTTTCAAATTTTTGGTATCTTTCACATGTTATTTTTTTATGTCTTTTACATATTAATTTTGCTCTCTTTTACATATTATTTTTGCTATCTTTTACATATTATTTTCGCTCGCTTTTATATATTATTTTTGCTCTTTTTTACATATTATTTTTGCTCTCTTTTACATATTATTTTTGCTCTCTTTTACATATTATTTTTGCTCTCTTTTACATATTACTTTTGCTCTCTTTTACATATTATCTTTGCTCTCTTTTACATATAATTTTTGCTCCCTTTTACATGTTATTTTTCCTCTCTTTTACATATTATTTTTGCTCTCTTTTACATATTATTTGTGCTCCCATTTACATATTATTTTTGCTCCCTTTCACATATTTTTTTGCTCTTTGCTGTGTTTGCCTTTTCAACTATGGGTTAAATTTTCGTTTCTGGTCCGTTTTCTTTCTTCAGTGGGATGAAATACTCACTACCACATTTGAACATTTCCGGGCAATAAGTATCATTATCTTTTTTATCATCCTTTCTAATTCTCTCTCACATTGCATATGTTGCAGAAAAAATAGGCCTTCATCCTCCTAAACGGGATGAGAATAGCTTGAGCTACCTCAACCCTGTGTGTATATATATACATCAATAAACTTATTTCCATTTCATCCTCCTATAGTCGCTCCGTCTATAGTTACTATAGCGTTCCTCAACGTGTTTTTTGTGTATATTTTAGCACAGTGGAACTCTTTTTTTTTTTAGTTCCACTGTGTACTTGGACGCAAGTGTCCAAGTACGGTATACGGTATACGGTATACAAGTACACGGTGAACGGTATAGTATTCAGCGCAATATTTTATCTTATCGATGTTTGACTCATTTTAGGTAAACCTCTGAGTTTAATTATGCTAGTGGGGCCTTACCCGTTACTGTTGTTAGTTCTGTGTTAAATTGACTTGAAAACCCGCTTGTCTGCTGTGTTCAGCTACGTTTCTCAACCGAAAATCGGAAAAGCGGGGTCCAAAAACTGTAAGATCGATCCTGCAAGCATGAATTGTAAACACACACACGCACACACAGACACACATACGCACGCACATACAGTTGATTGACAGTTGAGAGGAGAGACCAAAGAGCCAAACCTCAACCCCCGCAAGCACAACTATGTGAATATAACTTGGTGAGTACAAACACACACACACACACACACACACGCGCGCGCGCGCACGAGCGCCCGCACACACACACACGAGCGCCCGCACACACACGCGCACGAGCGCCCGCCCACACACACACACGCACACACACACACATGCACGCACGAGCGCCCGCACACACACACACGAGCGCCCGCACACACACACACACACACGCACGTAATACTTCGTCCTCCATTACCCGGGAGAACATTCATAACAGTCAGGATTATATTTGTTTAATCAAGCTCCAGAGAGGTGAATTTCCCTGCCGGTTACACTGATGTGTAGTTAGGCGGTAATGAGCTCCAGCTCATCATTGCCATGTTGGCATAGCTCACAGTCGTGTATGTCGTCCAACATATCCTGCGTTTAGGTGTTGTCACTACTGTCAATTTACTGTAAATATGTGTCAACTAATTAAACAATAAGAATGCAATCATTTATGAATAAAAATGTTGAAATTGAGTTTGATGTAAAACACTTGACAGCAGTGTCAAATAGATTGACACTGATGTCAAATCAGTGATTAGATTCGATCGAACTATTACTTAGAAGATTAGACGACGACGTTTCGGTCCGTCCTGGACCATCATCAAGTCGTTTGATAACGGGTCCAAGACGGACCGAAACGTCATCACTTTTCCATCTTCTGAGAAGGTTTGGTCATCATTTTCAACTCAATTTCCAACCATAATCACTAATAATTATGGTATTATGTACGCCCTGAGGTGATCCTGGGTAACAGAGATTCGAACCCCGGTCAGATCATAGAGTTCTGGGGGTCACTGCTGTCAGGAGGTGTCAGAAGTGGTCAGTCAAGCTTGTGTGACCCCCTTCCTTCTGGTCCCACCCCTTGTGTGGGTGGGTCCCCACCCAAGAGACAGAAACAGAGGTGCCTGTCAACACTTCTTGGAATCAACATCTCCATTGATTAAATCTGAATGCCGTAGTTGCACGCAATGTCCTGACCTTAACGCCACGGACACAGGCTGAGGGCACGGTCAGAGGTCACGGTCAGAGCGGTTCAGGTCACGTACTGAGGTTGAGATCACAGGCAGGTGTTA
Organism: Procambarus clarkii; assembly: GCF_040958095.1. NCBI lineage: Eukaryota > Metazoa > Arthropoda > Malacostraca > Decapoda > Cambaridae > Procambarus > Procambarus clarkii. The sequence goes on from NC_091157.1 coordinate 45,999,592, forward strand.
AGGTCATGGTCTGAAGTTAAGGATCATGTTCAGATGTTGATGTCAGAGGTCGGGCTCGGAAGCTTAGCTCACGGTCTGAAATTGGTCTGAAATTGATGTCATGTTCATCAGAGCGGTGAGAACTGACTGAGTTCTCAACTGGCCAGGTCGAGAGAGAGAGAGGTGAGAGATGTTTCTCACCTGGCAGCTCTCTCTCTTGTCGAGGTAGAGAGAGAGACAGAGAGCGCGATGAGAGCTGAAGAGCTTCCGTCTTTCCCTCTCTATCCTATCCACTTTAAGTCGCGTCTATCCTCCACCATTCCACTGTTCTACAACCTCTACACCATCCTGTAGTTTCTCTTCCTCTCTCTCTCTCTTCCTCTCTCTCTCTCTCTCTCTCTCTCTCTCTCTCTCTCTCTCTCTCTCTCTCTCTCTCTCTCTCTCTCTCTCCTTGTTAATGTTGCAATTGTTTAATTTGTTCTTGTATTATAAATATGTTTACCCTACAGTCTTTCCCATCAATATATATATATATATATATATATATATATATATATATATATATATATATATATATATATATAATATAATCAAGGTCAGACAGGCTTGTTAACCCTCCCGGTAACGACTAGAGGCTCATTCAGTCGTTGTAACCACCTTACAGCTGGACTCAGTTATCTTATCGTCCAAGGGATCAGAAACTAAGACAAGATGTATCATGACAGCTTTAAGAAATGACACATTGCCTGGTTAACTATCGTAGGATGAGACATAGATAAGCATACGAACATCAGATACCATATAGATATCCTGTCGATATCTATATTAGATATAGATTTGTATCTATATCTTACATGTAGATATCTATATATCTGTATGTAAGATAAGTCATACAATTCCTAACTATCGTAAAAGAGGATATTGATATTTTAGCGATTGCATGATGATATATAGATACCCAGACGGGTGTAAGATATTATGTTGATATCTTAATTATCAATATATAGGATATGGATATCTTCCGTTAAAATACGTCAGACTGCAAACGGTGGCGTCTAACAGCCTGGTTGAGCCGACCACTATACAAGAGGCCAGGTTGGAGAGCGGGCCCACGGGAACATTGATCCTCGAAACCAACCACCTGAAGTTAAGGTAACTTGAAGGTGATTTTTTTTGTCACATACACCAGGAAGCAGCTCCGTAAAAGCTGTCTAGCTCCCAGGTACCTATTTAGGTGAACAGGTGAATCAGGGTGAAAGAAACTCTGCCCATTTGTTTCCACCATCACCGGGGATCGATCCCCGGATACTTGAACTGAGGTGACGTCACTTGAGATAATGACGTCAGCACCTGAGTTTTGTGCGTGACGCCACTCATGTTCAGTGACGTCACCTGAGGGCCGAGCAGAGACGTCATTAGTCTTGACAGTGACGTCAACAGTCGTCTTTACACGTCACCAGCTTTACAATGACGTCACGGTTTTGCGGTAATGACGTCACCGGAGCTAGGTGACATCATCTAATGATGAAGTCACCGGAGCTAGATGACAGCATCTAATGATGACGTCACCGGCGCTAGATGACATCCTCTAATGATGACGTCACCGGCGCTAGATGACATCATATAATGATGACGTCACCATTATAGATGTAACAATCACGTTCACTAAATGCTTCATTTCGAGTGCCAGGAACGTGATCTATACGAGACTGTTATCAGTTTTTGTTCTCGTCAGAGTGCCGTGTTCTTCAGGGCTGTTAGTGCTGGCTTAAGGTATTTGTAAGTAGTTATAGACCAGGATTAATGGTAGAGGTTCAGTTTGTTTGCAAGAGTCGTTGTTCGTGTTTGCTGTGGTTGAGTTTGCCTCTGGTTTCCTCGAGTAGTTGTGGTTTGACGGTGCAGAGAAGGGCATTGCAGAATCGAGCCAACTCCGTGACTCGACTCTGAGTGGTCAGATAAATCACAGAAATCGAAGCTGATTGGTCACTGTGAGCGGGAAAGAAAACGGGAAAGGGAGTCCAATGTTAACTTAAAATATATATATAAATAGGCAATAGGAATTCAGATGCTAAATTTTTGGCTTCTGGATGCTGCAGATGTTGATTTATGGAGAAACACTTCAGATCAGAACATCTCGATCAGAACATCAGAACAACGGGACCGCGGGTTGGTTTGGAGGGTCGTGGGTTGGTTTGGAGGGTCGTGGGTTGGTTTGGAGGGTCGTGGGTTGGTTTGGAGGGTCGTGGGTTGGTTTGGAGGGTCGTGGGTTGGTTTGGAGGGTCGTGGGTTGGTTTGGAGGGTCGTGGGTTGATTTGGAGGGTCGTGGGTTGGTTTGGAGGGTCGTGGGTTGATTTGGAGGGTCGTGGGTTGGTTTGGAGGGTCGTGGGTTGGTTTGGAGGGTCGTGGGTTGGTTTGGAGAGTCGTGGGTTGGTTTGGAGGGTCGTGGGTTGGTTTGGCGGGTCGTGGGTTGGTTTGGAGGGCCTTGTGTTGGTTTGGAGGGTCGTGGGGTGGTTTGGAGGGTCGTGGGTTGGTTTGGAGGGTTGTGGGGTGGTTTGGAGGGCCGTGTGTTGGTTTGGAGGGTCGTGGGTTGGTTTAGAGGGTCGTGGGTTGGTTTGGAGGGTCGTGGGTTGGTTTGGAGGGTCGTGGGTTGGTTTAGAGGGTCGTGGGTTGGTTTGGAGGGTCGTGGGTTGGTTTGGAGGGTCGTGGGTTGGTTTGGAGGGTCGTGCGTTGGTTTGGAGGGTCGTGGGTGGGTTTGGAGGGTCGTGGGTTGGTTTGGAGGGTCGTGGGGTGGTTTGGAGGGTCGTGGGTTGGTTTGGAGGGTCATGGGGTGATTTGGAGGGCCGTGTGTTGGTTTGGAGGGTCGTGGGTAGGTTTGGAGGGTCGTGGGTTGGTTTGGAGGGTCGTGGGTTGGTTTGGAGAGTCGTAGGTTGGTTTGGAGGGTCGTGGGGTGGTTTGGAGGGTCGTGGGTTGGTTTGGAGGGCCGTGGGTTGGTTTGGAGGGTCGTGTGTTGGTTTGGAGGGTCGTGGATTGGTTTGGAGGGTCGTGGGTTGGTTTGGAGGGTCGTGGGTTGGTTTGAAGGGTCGTAGTTTGGTTTGGAGGGTCGTGGGTTGGTTTGGAGGGTCGTGGGTTGGTTTGGAGGGCCGCGGGTTGGTTTGGAGGTCCGCAGGTTGGTTTGGAGGGTCGTGTATTGGTTGGGAGGGTCGTGGGTTGGTTTGGAGGGTCGTGGGTTGGTTTGGAAGGTCGTGAGTTGGTTTGGACGTCAGCGGGTTGGGTTGGAGGGTCGTGAGTAGGTTTGGAAGGTCGTGGGTTGGTTTGGAGGGTCGTGGGTGGGTTTGGAGGGTCGTGGGATGGTTTGGAGGGTCGTGGGGTGGTTTGGAGGGTCGTGGGTTGGTTTGGAGGGCCGGAGGTTGGTTTGGAGGGTCGTGGGTTGGTTTGGAGGGTCGTGGGTTGGTTTGGAGGGTCGTGGGTTGGTTTGGAGGGTCGTGGGTTGGTTTGGAGGGTCGTGGGTTGGTTTGGACGACCGCGGATTGGTTTGGAGGCCCGCGGGTGGTTTTGGAGGGCCACGGTCAGCAGGTATAGCCAGGTGCGCATGACGACCCGCCACAACCAACCACCAACACCAGGTATTGATTGACGCCGGTATGCAAATATGACCGAACCTGAACCAGCGACCATTTACCCACTTTCTCTGTGGGGCTCCACCTGGTGGAGCGGACCGCCCCGGTCCACCAGGTGGAGCGGGGCGCCCCGGTCCACCTAGCGGACCGCCCTGGTCCACCTAGCGGACCGCCCCGGTCCACCTGATGAAGCGGGCCGCCCCGGTCCGCCTGGCAGATAGTGATCCTTGCCACGGGAAATCAAGTTTGACCACGAATAATGCTTGGAGGACCAAGGGTGATGCTTGGAGGACCAAGAGTAATGCTGGGAGGACCAAGGGTGATGCTTGGAGGACCAAGGGTGATGCTTGGAGGACCAAGAGTAATGCTGGGAGGACCAAGGGTGATGCTTGGAGGACCAAGGGTGATGCTTGTAGAACCAAGGGTGATGCTTGGAGGACTAAGGGTGATGTTTGGAGGACCAAGAATAATGCTTGGAGGACCAAGGGTGATGCTTGGAGGGCCAAGGGTGATACTTGAGGACCAAGGGTGATGCTTGAGGGACCAACGGTGATGCTTGGAGGACCAAGGGTGATGCTTGGAGGACTAAGGGTGATGCTTGGAGGACCAAGGGTGATGCTTTGAGGACCAAGGGTGATGCTTGGAGGACCAAGGGTGATGCTTGGAGGACCAAGGGTGATACTTGGAGGACCAAGGGTGATGCTTGAGGACCAAGGGTGATGCATGGAGGACCAAGGGTGATGCTTTGAGGACCAAGAGTGATGCTTGGAGGACCAAGGGTGATGCTTGGAGGACCAAGGGTGATACTTGGAGGACCAAGGGTGATGCTTGGAGGACCAAGGGTGATACTTGGAGGACCAAGGGTGATGCTTGGAGGACCAAGGGTGATACTTGGAGGACCAAGGGTGATGCTTGGAGGACCAAGGGTGATGCTTGGAGGACCGAGGGTGATACTTGGAGGACCAAGGGTGATACTTGGAGGACCAAGGGTGATGCTTGGAGAACCAAGAGTGATGCTTGGAGGACCAAGGGTGATACTTGGAGGACCAAGGGTGATGCTTGGAGGACCAAGGGTGATGCTTGGAGGACCAAGGGTGATGCTTGGAGGACCAAGGGTGATGCTTGAGGACCAAGAGTAATGCTTGGAGGACCAAAGGTGATGCTTGGAGGACCAAGGGTGATGCTTGGAGGACCAAGGGTGATGCTTGAGGACCAAGAGTAATGCTTGGAGGTCCAAGGGTGATGCTTGCAGGACCAAGAATAATGCTTGGAGGACCAAGAATAATGCTTGGAGGACTAAGGGTGATGCTTGGAGGCCCAAGGGTGATGCTTGGAGGACCAAGGGTGATGCTTGGAGGACCAAGGGTGATGCTTGAGGACCAAGAGTAATGCTTGGAGGACCAAAGGTGATGCTTGGAGGACCAAGGGTGATGCTTGGAGGAAGAAGGGTGATGCTTGGAGGACCAACGGTGATGCTTGAGGACCAAGGGTGATGCTTGGAGGACCAATAATAATGCTTGGAGGACCAAGGGTGATGCTTGAGGACCAAGGGTGATGCTTGGAGGACCAAGAGTGATGCTTGGAGGACCAAGAGTGATGCTTGGAGGACCAAGAATAATGTTTGGAGGACCAAGGGTGATGCTTGAGGACCAAGGGTGATGCTTGGAGGACCAAGAGTGATGCTTGGAGGACCAAGAGTGATGCTTGGAGGACCAAGAATAATGCTTGGAGGACCAAGGGTGATACTTGAGGACCAAGGGTGATGCTTGGAGGACCAAGGGTGATGCTAGAGGACCAACGGTGATGCTTGGAGGACCAAGAGTGATGCTTGGAGGACCCAGAGTGATGCTTGGAGGACCAAGGGTGATGCTTGAGGACCAAGTGTGATGCTTGGAGGACCAAGTGTGATGCAGGGAGGTGTGAGGGTGAGACAAGGGTGACCGAGGGTGAGCTAGGAGAGGGCGACATACCTGTGGAGGCGGCGACGTGGCACTGAGAATGCGGCAGACGACGGTGTGGCGGGTAGGTCACCTTCAGGAGGCACTCGTGGCACTGGCGAGGAATAGGAGCAGGAGTAGTAGGAGTAGGAGGAGGAGGAAGAGTAGGCTGGCGAGCGATCGCCTGGCGGAGGCACGGAGGGCAGGCTGGGACTGAGGGCGCGGCACTGGGGGTGGAAGCACGCCTGGTGAAGGAGCAGGTGGGGTGCGGCAGGAGAGGCGGCGAGGGCGTGCACCATGCACCAGCACCGCAGGAGACGAGGACGGCACGCACCACCTCACTGGCACCTCCCCTTAATGGCTCTGTCTGGCACCTCGGCCGCTGCCCTCAACTACCCGTCTCTTGCCTTTATCTCCAGCCTCGCCTGACTCGCCGCTGGCAACCACAGCGGCTACACGCCACCACTAGGCCTCCCTCGCCATCATATCGTCACTCTCCCTCGCCATTGACACCCTTATCGGTCGCCTGGAATTACTCGGTCGCGCGAAGCATGGCAACCTGGATTCCAGCGGCAACCTTTTGGAATAGCGGGAGCGGAGCCCGCGCGGCCATTGGCTGCCGCGGCGATGACGTCACTACCCGGGGGATGCTGATTGGTGGGAGAGGCGAGGCGTCCAGGCTCCAGGCGGCAGAGACTTGTGGGCAAGAGCGGCACGTATTGATGGCACCAGAGAGGCAGCCGGTGCCGGCGACAAGCCTGATCCCGCCAGTCATCTCTGGCCGCCATCTCTCCCATCCGGCTTCAAGTATTGACCATCAATTCTTCTACCAAATGTCAAGTTAATTAAAATTACTCGTAAACAAAACGATTTCGCACCTGCGAGGCCTGTCTCAGGTGCCACAAGGTGCCACAAGGTGCCATGGAGGCGCCTGTGCAGCACCCTAACCCCCCCCCCACCCATTGGGAACCTCAATGACACACACCAACCCCCCCTACCCACCCCACCTCCCCCACCACACTGGCAAATATCCCAGATTCCTGTAAATTGGCTCTCACACCATTTCTACAAGGCGCCCCATTTCCATTTAGAGTAAATTTGACGATGCGAAGTAGTCTTGGGCCCTAATGTGGGTTGTTTGTCTACACGCGGAGGGGGGGGGGGGGGTGTATCACACAGGTACACTGCTGTCAATCACGTCTGCCTGGGGTATTCCTGTCAACCACGTCAGTCTGGGGTATTCCTGTCAACCACGTCTGCCTGGGTTATTCCTGTCAACCACGTCAGTCTGGGGTATTCCTGTCAATCACGTCTGCCTGGGGTATTCCTGTCAACCACGTCAGTCTGGGGTATTCCTGTCAACCACGTCTGCCTGGGGTATTCCTGCCAACCACGTCAGTCTGGGGTATTCCTGTCAACCACGTCAGTCTGGAGTATTCCTGTCAACCACGTCAGTCTGGGGTATTCCTGTCAACCACGTCAGTCTGGAGTATTCCTGTCAATCACGTCAGTCTGGGGTATTCCTGTCAACCACGTCAGTCTGGGGTATTCCTGTCAACCACGTCAGTCTGGAGTATTCCTGTCAATCACGTCAGTCTGGGGTATTCCTGTCAATCACGTCAGTCTGGGGTATTCCTGTCAACCACGTCAGTCTGGAGTATTCCTGTCAACCACGTCAGTCTGGGACACGAACGTGTAGCCTTTTCAGCCAGGACACATCAAGTATTTACGAAACCTCTACATCTCTTCTCAATCTGGGTGTTTTTTTCCTACATTTACTAAACGGCCTATAACCTCCGAAGCACAACGAGGGCCATGATAAAACTAATAACCTTTAAGGAAGGATGTAAAGGTTTCGTACCTGCCCCACAGGGCACACTCCCATCTCCCGGTGACACAGGAACACTACACACTCAGACCCTGGGCACCGCACGCAACCCATAGTGAGAAGAGCGTATTGTAACTCGCGCAAGAAGAGGCAAGTTACAGAAATGAGAGGCTTGGGATACAAGGAAGACATGTTGGAAATGATATTTGAAATACAATAAAAGAAGAGAAGGAGGGGGGGGACATAGTTGCGACGTATATGATACCTAATTGGGTTATCGAAAGGGAGACAGACATGAGAACTTTAGCAGGAACGAGCAGGTATTCAAGGCCATTCACTTAAAAAAAACCTGTAGACATTTACTCAAAAAATAATATATATATATATATATATATATATATATATATATATATATATATATATATATATATATATATATATATATATATATATACCACTTACGGGCTATTCATGCCCGTGCCGTCTCTTGGGTGGCTTAATCCTCTTGAAGTGTACATTTGGTTGTACACTTCGGTGAACTTGTGATCGTCACTTGATTCTGACGGTCAAAGGTTGAGCCGTCTCCTAGCTCTTAGCTCTCAGCTAAGTCTTAAGAAGTAAATATCTTGAAAAATTTACTTTTAAGCTTATGGATCTTTGTCTCCTTTATTTCAATAATTATATATATATTAGTGTATTTAATGAGTGCTAAATATTTGACCAATAATTTATTTATATTTTGTCTAGTTACGTTAATAAAAGGGGGAGAGCTAATATATGAACTATTATACAGGCGATGAGTCACAATAACGTGGCTGAAGTATGTTGACCAGACCACACACTAGAAGTTGAAGGGACGACGACGTTTAGGTCCGTCCTGGACCATTCTCAAGTCGATTGAGAATGGTCCAGGACGGACCGAAACGTTGTCGTCCCTTCAACTTCTAGTGTGTGGTCTGGTCAAGAACTATTATATTTTCTCATTCTGTCTCCTCCCTTAATTGTATATTTCTCATATTTATGATAATACTCTTTTTCGTGAAGTCAAGTACATATCAGACTAGAATTTATATTCATAAATTTATATTCTTTATATATATTTATATATATATATATGAATTTATATTCATATATATATATATTCGAGTCTTAACAAACACCTACATCAACACCCGCCACCTGGAACCTGTCCTACATAGAACGTCGCTTTTCGCACGTAGGCGTTACATAAAACCAAAAAATTGTCGATACTAGAAAATGGAAGCGGCTGGCGAAAGTGACGTACTGTTCCGGTGTCTGTTTTGGGGCCTCTGGTTGGTTAGGATAAGAGGGCACTTTAGTACCACTGTTTTTTGACGTTGGGGAACCTTAGGAGGACGGGTTGGATGCAAGGGCTTCTGAAGTGCTTCGGAAATGGTGGCATTTTATCGAGATCCATCAAGCATTTACTCTATCACTTACGCATTTACGACATCTCTTACGCTATCACTTAAGCATTTACGCTTTCGCTATTACATTCGCATTTACGCTATCACTTAAGCATTTACGCTATCTCTAACGCATTGACGCTATCACTTACAAAACCTGTAAATTTTCCTCAGTCATAGCGGCATTAATTACATTTATTGAGCAATTTACTAGCCTAGGGAGCCGGTCGGCCGAGCGGACAGCAGGCTAGACTTGTGATCCTGTGGTCCCGGGTTCGATCCCAGGTCCCGGCGAGAAACAATGGGCAGAGTTTCTTTCACCCTATGCCTCTGTTACCTAGCTGTAAAATAGGTACCTGGGTGTTAGTCAGCTGTCACGGGCTGCTTCCTGGGGGGTGGAGGCCTGGTCGAGGACCGGGCCGCGGGGACACTAAAAAGCCCCGAAATCATCTCAAGATAACCTCAAGATCTCAAGATAGCCAAACAGAAGAGCAGCTGTCAATAGAAGAAAAGGCGACCCCAGTCTTTGGCTGACTGTGACGATAACCAGTCTGAAGATTCCCAGAGACTGGTCATCAGCAGTCGTCCAGCAGAGTCGTCAAACCGTGGAGTGAGCAGCCTCCCATGTGGACGACCCACACACAACTCCGAGCCTGGACGAGACATACCTTGTTCGTAGATCTTCCGGAGCTTATTGAGGTCTCCAAACAGTGTGAAACGCAGGCGATGAGTTACAATAACGTGGCTAAAGTATGTTGACCAGACCACACACTTGAAGGTGAAGGGACGACGACGTTTCGGTCCGTCCTGGACCATTCTCCAGTCGACAATCGACTTGAGAATGGTCCAGGACGGACCGAAACGTCGTCGTCCCTTCACCTTCTAGTGTGTGGTCTGGTCAACAGTGTGAAACGCCAATGCTTCAGCAGAAAGACCGGTGTTAAGTCATGCTGGATATCACCAGCCTGAGGCACCTACCAACCCAGTGAACTCCTTTCCATCTAGGTCACTGTATTGGTCATCTTCTTCAGATGATACACAAGATCAAGTCGAGAATGTTGGACCAAATTAACTGCGCACAGCCCATCGAGACAGATTTTCATGAAGGAAGAGAAGAGCTCTCTCTCAATAACATGTGATCGAGACTCCGTTTATCTCAAGGTACCACATAAAGGAAGAGCAACAAAAATTTACTGTTGCAAGCAAAGGAATTACACGAGTATAGGACAGCAGGTCTCGTCTTAGGTTAGCTTACAGCTCTCACTTTCCACAGCGCATCCTAAATCTTGCTCTGATAGCTTTCCTGAAACATGATACGCCTCTGGGTGACCAGGGACCAATAATTAAGAATCGGTGCTACTCGTTCACATGTGCCATGGGCTCGAACCCTTTCTCAGGGATATTCAGGGATGGTGTCCCTGTCCTTGTCTGACTTAAGGTTCGTCATAATTTCCCCACAGTCGGAAGCACTCAAGGATCGCAGAAGTGATCATCTTCTTGCTGTCTTCAGCTCTTCACATGCTCCAGACGACACATGTTGAGCTAACAGGTTTGATCCCCCTTGACCGTATCCAATACTGCTTGTCCAGAAGCTCTGTTTTTATCCAGTTCTTGTGCGAGATCCGGTTGTCACACAGGTCGCCTCCTGCTCCACCTTCTTACTCCACTTCTCTCCTCACTCTCCAGTGAACTGTTCCGCATCATGCTAAACACGCTGTCTCTATGTGTGCTCCACATGTGTTCGTGCTGAATTTCATGTGTGTTTGTGAGCTCAGTCAATATCGCAGGAGTCGAAATCATTCTTAATGTAAGAATTATTTGCTCTGCTCTCTCTCTCTCTCTCTCTCTCTCTCTCTCTCTCTCTCTCTCTCTCTCTCTCTCTCTCTATCTCTCTCTCTCTCTCTCTCTCTCTCTCGTTAATTTGATTATGAGTGCAGGAATCATCAGGTCCCTGCATAACGTTGTGTATGCTTGTGCGTGTTCATGTGCGTGTTCGTGTTCGTGTTCGTGTACGTGTGCATGTGAGTAGTAACACGAGGCCAGGCCACAGTTACTATGATGAGTGGTGTCATCTCTCCCACACCTTGAATGATTCAAAACAGGTATGCACATACCTGTTTAATTGCCTTCTAGTTGCTCCTCTTGCCGTTCTTCACTTAAGTTTATCTTTTATCGTACCCCTCCTCATGCTGCTCTTGTCTAGCTTGAAGCTTATGTTTCAGTCTTCCCTGAAGCCGTTCATGACCTGGATCTGATCTTTCTTAGGTTGACAGAAATATATATTTTCCGTTGTTTCCACTCACTACAAGTGTGTGCAGCTTGAGTTTAATTTATTAATGAATTACCGCATATACATGCTGAAGTTTCTTGTAAATACATTCATACGAGCAGTGTTTTGTAGCTTCCTCATGTATTGCTTGTTCAAGTTCCCGTGTTCTCTGTCTAGTTTATAATACATTCTAGACTTCAGTAGGATTAGTAAAACTATGCTCATCACTAATTCAGTAAGCTAAGAGCTCTCTCTCTCTCTCTCTCTCTCTCTCTCTCTCTCTCTCTCTCTCTCTCTCTCTCTCTCTCTCTCTCTCTCTCTCTCTCTCTCTCTCTCTCTCTTACATATTCGTTCCATTAAGCTGATGCCTAAAATATTCCTGATCTTGGTCCCAATTATTCACGGCATATAACGTAATTTCTGCCTTAGTCAATTTTTCTCTTAAGTTTAACTTTTGTTAAAGATTGTGTAGGTGGCCTTTTCGTGTTATATAATGAATTCATTTCATGAACCAATTAATAATTCATTTCATGTGCCAATTAATTAATTTCCGGCTATTTGAAACGAACATCTTCTGAAACGATACACGTAGAGCACAAGAAAATTCAAGAAGATAAGAGGAAATATAATCCAATAAATATGATATAGAAAACTAGGAAGAGGGACTTAATTTTAATGGGAATGATCATCATATAAGTGTATTAGTGGACATCTTGCGTGTGTTATAGAGATTGAAAATAATGGGAAGATGGGTGTATGGTTTGGGGCAAGCCAGATTCGTGATAGGAGTAAGCCAGGTACATGAGTGGGGTCGGGCCAAGCCTGGGCAGGGGTGGGGTCGGGCCAAGCCTGGGCAGGGGTGGGGTCGGGCCAAGCCTGGGCAGGGGTGGGGTCGGGCTAGCCAGGTGCAGGTGGATAGGGAAGGGGGAGAAGGGGGTTAAAGGTGCATCCTCCCAAACTCTGCCTGGTTAGGGGTGTACGGTTTAAAGATGTTGACTCATATCCAACCTGTAAATGCACAATAAGGAGCGTTGCTTTGCGTGGAGTGGAGTGAGTTGTGTTACTTGCCGTAGGCCGTGTTATGGTGAGGTAGGGGTGTGGTGTGGTGTGGTGAGAAGCACCCATGGTGCACAGGAAGGGTGCTAAATGTTCATACACATTGAGGAACTGATGATATGCCTGATTGTACACGAAGTAATAATGTATAATATTAAATAATCCCACGTATAAACTATATGAAAAATGCTGATTTTTTATTGCGCAATTCGTTTGAATTGATGAATGAGTACTTCATAAGTACATCTAGGTGAGTACAAACACACAAACACATACACAACTGGACATGATCACCACATTCAAGATTCTCAAGGGAATTGATAGGGTAGATAAAGACAGTCTATTTAACACAAGGGGAACACGCACAAGGGGACACAGGTGGAAACTGAGTGCCCAAATGAGCCACAGAGATATTAGAAAGAACTTTCTTAGTGTCAGAGTGGTTGACAAATGGAATGCATTAGGAAGTGATGTGGTGGAGGCTGACTCCATACACAGTTTCAAGTGTAGATATGATAGAGCCCGATAGGCTCAGGAATCTGTACACCTGTTTATTGACGGTTGAGAGGCGGGACCAAAGACCCAGAGCTCAACCCCCGCAAACACAACTAGGTGAGTACAAGAGCTAGACTCCACTGTCCAGTAGGCACTGATAAGTAAGCACCACACAACGCAGCTCTGCAGAGCCACAGGGAAAGATTGTAATGATGCAAACAGTCCATCTTGTAAGAATACAGTATTTCACAGAGACATTGGGATAAGATTCTGGTGTTGTCCTCAGCTGTTGCAATAATAGAACATTGCTTTGCAAAACCCTTCATGAGGTAATATTTTAGAATATTAAAAATATGTCCTATAAGGGGGTGGGTACCACATTAGGGGTGTGAGCTCTCCAGTGGTGTAATTAAGAGTGGTATTGTTCTAAAATTTATTTGTGTCATCTATTTCTCCTATTATATGCCATGATGTTTTCTCTCTGTTCACTGTTATATCTCCACATCAATGGGAGTTGAAGTAGTGTGGTAAACTCAGGTTCTCGTGAAACCTTCTCTCTCTCTGTATCTAAGAAGTTGCATCTGTCTCGGTGATCTTAGATTTTATTGATGAAAGTGACGATCATCACTGAACTCCCTCCTGTCAATATTTTAGGCTCCTTGCTCCTTGCACCCTGCTGTAGACATTGCAGGAGCTTTCCAGCTCCTAGAAGCGAGGGCTGACCGGGAGACGAAGTGGCACAAAGATGCTTTTCTTTGCAGATGCTAATCACATAAACTCATAAAGAAGTACATATTAGACTCCCAGTCATCGTTCACTTGTACAATCTCAGAAGCAAGACTTTGAAACGTTAAGGTCTTTTCCTCTCTTCTTTACTGTACAAAAGACGAATGAACTTATGCTGTATACTGAGTACATTGAGTACATTGTACATTGAGTACACTGAGCACATTGAGTACACTGAGTACATTGAGACATTTATGAATCGGAACAAAATGGCAAAATTGCAAGGGGGGCGAAGAGAAATTTGGTCCAACAAGTAACAATTAAAGTTTAAACATACGTGAAGCTACTTCAAGAGAAAAGTTAATTAAAAAATTTAAACCAAGGGTACACAAGGGGTATTTGTCAAACATTTCCTCACTCGCAGCAAAATGCTTAATAAAATTTAACTGAGAAGTGTGTTAGCCTGTTTTATTTTCTGGGAACACTTCGTCTCCTGGTCGTATAGGACCTCTGCTCGGAGTCTGGTCGTATAGGACCTCTGCTCGGAGTCTGGTCGTATAGGAACTCTGCTCGGAGTCTGGTCGTATAGAACCTCTGCTCGGAGTCTGGTCGTATAGGACCTCTGCTCGGAGTCTGGTCGTATAGGACCTCTGCTCGGAGTCTGGTCGTATAGGAACTCTGCTCGGAGTCTGGTGGTATAGGACCTCTGCTCGGAGTCTGGTCGTATAGGACCTCTGCTCGGAGTCTGGTCGTATAGGACCTCTGCTCGGAGTCTGGTCGTATAGGACCTCTGCTCGGAGTCTGGTCGTATAGGACCTCTGCTCGGAGTCTGGTGGTATAGGAACTCTGCTCGGAGTCTGGTGGTATAGGACCTCTGCTCGGAGTCTGGTCGTATAGCACCTCTGCTCGGAGTCTGGTCGTATAGGAACTCTGCTCGGAGTCTCCTGGTTGTAGGGCCTCTGCTCGTAGTCTGGTGGTATAGGACCTCTGCTCGGAGTCTGGTCGTATAGGACCTCTGCTGGGAGTCTGGTCGTATAGGACCTCTGCTCGGAGTCTGGTTGTATAGGACCTCTGCTCGGAGTCTGGTTGTATAGGACCTCTGCTCGGAGTCTGGTGGTACAGGACCTCTGCTCGGAGTCTGGTCGTATAGGACCTCTGCTCGGAGTCTGGTGGTATAGGACCTCTGCTCGGAGTCTGGTCGTATAGGACCTCTGCTCCGAGTCTGGTCGTATAGGAGCTCTGCTCGGAGTCTGGTGGTAGGACTCTAACGAAGTTAGAGTAATTTACAGAGTAGAGTAGAGTAATTTAGAGTAAAAACATGCCACCAGACTAGTCCCCGAGCTGAGTAGTACAAGCATCGAGGAAAGGCTACCACAATTAAACCTCACATCACTAGAAGACAGAAGAGTTAGGGGGAGACATAATTACCACCTACAAAATTCCCTGAGGAATGGACAGGGGTGCACAAAGACAAACTCTTTAGCACGGGTGGAACAAGAACAGAGGGACACAGGTGGAAACTGAGTAACCAAATGACAAGGACGGACCGAAACGTCGTCGTCCCTTCACTTTCTAGCGTGTAGTTTGGTCATCATATTTCAGTCACGTTATTGTGACTCCTCGTCTGCACCCAAATGAGCCACCTTGAGGTTACCTTTAGGTGCTTCCGGGGCTTAGCGTCCCCGCGGTCCGGTCGTCGACCAGGCCTCCTGGTCGACGACAGAGGGCCACAGAGACATTAGAAAGATGTGATGTGGTGGAGGCAGAATCTAAACACAATTTGGATACTGCAGATATGATAGAGCCCAATAGGCTCAGGTCCGTGGACACCGGTTGAGAGCCGGGGAACAAAGACCCGGAATCCCCGCAAGCACAAGTAGGTGAGAACCTATAACCATCTCAGCTGAAAATCTCATCTACAAGCACAGTGTCTTGAGCCTAAACCCCGTTCCTCCCACGCTTGTGCACTTCTCTCCCCCTCCCCCACCCCACCACCCCAAGTTCTTCCTTCCTCCCACGCCCACACGCCCACACACCCCCGTGCCGCCACGTGCCGTCACTGAGGCGAGTGTGGGCGTGGTGGAGGGGTGTGTGGGGCGGGGCGGGGTGGTGAAGTATCGACCACGGGCAGCGAGCTCCCAGCTTGGCGAATACTGAGGCCAGGCACACTCAGCCCAGCACAACAAGCACAGTACAACACCCACGCAACACAACCCCACGCAACACAACCCCCCTCAACACAACCCCCACGCAACACAACCCCACGCAACACAACCCCCACGCAACACAACCCCCACGCAACACAACCCCACGCAACACAACCCCACGCAACACAACCCCCACGCAACACAACCCCCACGCAACACAACCCCCACGCAACACAACCCCCACGCAACACAACCCCACGCAACACAACCCCCACGCAACACAACCCCCCTCAACACAACCCCACACAACATACCTACCCAAAACTCCCAGACATCACTATGTATTTACCAAGACAAATGAAACAGACATAACAATCCCCTGTTCTACACACACACACACACACACACACACACACACACACACACACACACACACACACACACACGCGCACACGCACACACACACGCACACACACACACACACACACACACACATACACACACACGCACACACACACACATACACACACACGCACACGCACACACACACACACACACACACACACACACACACACACACACACACACATAGGGGGCCTCGCGACTGAGTGGACAGCGCTTAAGGATCGTAGTCCTAATAGCCCGGGCTCGATTCCTGGCAGAGGCGGAAACAAATGGGCAGAGTTTCATTCACCTTGGTGCACCTGTTTACCTAGCAGTAACCTGGGAGTTAAACAGCTGCTACGGACTGCTTCCTAAGGATGTGTTTGTGAGTGTGTGTTAGAGAGAAATATATATGTAGTAGATATAATAGAGGAAAAATAGATGGGTTAGAAAGGCGGGGTCCAAGAGCTAAAAGCTCCTTTCTGCAGACACAAATAGTAAATACAAACACATACACACACACAACATCACACACCAACACTGAGAACCAAGTGTGTGAGTGTGTGTGTGTGTGTGTGTGTGTGTGTGTGTGTGTGTGTGTGTGTGTGTGTGTGTGCGTGTGTGTGTGTGTGAGTGTGTGGAAGGAAGAAGTAGACAAAAGAGAAAGGGAGGATGGGAGAACAGGAGAAAAAGGGTGAAAAAGAGATGCATAAAGCAAGGAGAGAAAACAAAAAGAAATAGAGAGATAGAGAAAACGACGAAAAGCAACGATTTTCCGAGCAGAAATAAATATATAAATATATAAATACCCATGCGAAACAAAAAATTCCAACACCCTTTTGGTCCGAAAATTTATGTTTGAAAGCGAGATTTAGTGGTCCAGCTGCTGGAAAAGGAATTTTAGTTCGCAACTATTATATACTAACGCTATACAGCAACGTATTTTCTAGTGGCAGGTGGCTTTTGCCACTGTAGTTCGTTAGGAACAGGATTTTAGACCATGGAGTGAAACCCACGATTTAGCTTAAAGTGGAATGAACACGACATGAAGCCTGCTTCGACACCAAATTTTAAACCACCGTGTATTCAATTCATTGGAAATTAAATCGCTTGATAAATCGCTTGAGCTCCGTCATTTCCATCCGTCAAGAAATTACCAAATGACACCTTTGGCACTTTCACCATAGTGTATAACGCCTATAACCTTGAGAGTGTTCTATATCACATTGTTGTATAATTAATTGTCTTGTATGATTATTCTGGGAAAGTTTGTTAGTGATGGAAGGGGAGAGGGGATTATCCGGGGAGAGCGCCAAGACATTTACGACTATATAGCACTGGGAAGGAGTCAGGATAAGGATTTGGGATGGGACGGGGGAAAAGAACATAAGAACATAAGAACAAAGGTAACTGCAGAAGGCCTATTGGCCCATACGAGGCAGCTCCTATTCTATAACCACCCAATCCCACTCATATACTTGTCCAACCCGTGCTTGAAACAATCGAGGGACCCCACCTCCACAATGTTACGCGGCAATTGGTTCCACAAATCAACAACCCTGTTACTGAACCAGTATTTACCCAAGTCTTTCCTAAATCTAAACTTATCCAATTTATATCCATTGTTTCGTGTTCTGTCCTGTGTTGATACTTTTAATACCCTATTAATATCCCCCCGGTTATGTCCATTCATCCACTTGTAAACCTCTATCATGTCACCCCTAACTCTTCGCCTTTCCAGTGAATGCAACTTAAGCTTTGTTAATCTTTCTTCATATGAAAGATTTCTAATTTGGGGAATTAACTTAGTCATCCTACGCTGGACACGTTCAAGTGAATTTATATCCATTCTATAATATGGCGACCAAAACTGAACTGCATAATCTAAATGGGGCCTAACTAGAGCAAGATATAGCTTGAGAACCACACCAGGTGTCTTGTTACTAACGCTGCGATTAATAAATCCAAGTGTCCGATTTGCCTTATTACGAACATTTATGCATTGATCCTTTTGTTTTAAATTCTTACTAATCATAACTCCCAGATCCCTTTCGCAATCCGACTTCGCAATCACAACACCATCTAGCTCGTATCTTGTAACTCTATCATCATTACCTAACCTCAGAACTTTACATTTATCAGCATTAAACTGCATCTGCCAATCCTTTGACCATTTCAAAACCCTATCTAGATCAACTTGAAGTGATAGTGAGTCCTCCTCCGAATTAATTTCCCTACCGATTTTCGTATCATCGGCAAATTTGCAAATGTTGCTACTCAAACCTGAATCTAAATCATTTATATATATTATAAACAACAGAGGTCCCAGGACAGAGCCTTGAGGCACTCCACTTACAACATTTTCCCACTCTGACTTGATTCCATTTATACTAACTCTCTGTTTCCTTTGGTATAGCCATGCCCTAATCCAGCTTAATATAGCACCCCCAATACCATGAGACTCTATTTTTTTAATCAGTCTTTCATGTGGCACTGTATCAAAAGCTTTGCTAAAGTCAAGGTATACAACATCGCAATCCTTACCACTATCAACTGCCTCAACAATGCTAGAATAAAAAGATAACAAATTTGTTAAACATGAACGGCCATTTATAAAACCATGTTGCGACTCAATTATTAATTTATGTTTTTCAAGATGAAGACGAATTTTATTTGCTATTATAGATTCGAGTAACTTTCCCACAATAGACGTTAGGCTAATTGGTCGATAGTTAGACGCAAGTGATCTATCTCCTTTCTTAAAAACTGGTATCACATTAGCAACTTTCCAAAACTCTGGCACTCTGCCTGACTCTATTGATTTATTAAATATGGTTGACAGTGGGTCACAAAGCTCCTCTTTGCATTCTTTAAGCACCCTAGCAAACACTTCATCCGGCCCTGGGGATTTGTTTGGTTTGAGTTTTACTATTTGTTTAAGAACATCCTCCCTGGTAACTGCTAAACTCGTCAACCTGTCCTCGTCCCCACCCACATAGACTTGTTCGGCTGAAGGCATATTGTTAAGTTCCTCTTTAGTAAATACAGATACAAAATATTTATTAAAAATACTACTCATCTCTTCATCACTATCTGTTATTTGACCTGTCTCAGTTTTTAATGGACCTATCCTTTCCCTAGTCTTAGTACGATATAACTGAAAAAACCCTTTAGGATTTGTCTTTGCTTGCCCTGCTATGCGAACTTCATAGTTTCTTTTTGCTTTCCTTATCTCTTTTTTAACATTTCTAACCAGTTGTACGAATTCCTGTTCTAAAGTGACCTCCCCATTTTTAATCCTTTTGTACCAAGCTCTCTTTTTACCTATAAGGTTCTTCAAATTCTTTGTTATCCACTTTGGGTCATTAGTATACGATCTATTCAATTTGTATGGTATACTACGTTCCTGTGCTTTGTTTAGAATATTCTTAAATAAGTTATATATTGAATCCACATCGAAATCCCCATTTAAGTCACCTATCGCTGGGTTCATGTCTCGCTCCAAGACCGGCCCACACCCCATACCCAAGCCATTCCAATCAATTTGACCCAAAAAATTTCTTAGGCTATTAAAATCAGCTTTTCGAAAATCTGGCACTTTAACAGAATTTTCTCCTACTGGTCTATTCCATTCTATGCTAAATCTGATTTCTTTGTGATCACTGCTCCCTAGCTCACTCCCTATTTCGATGTCATTAATTTGCGTTTCCCTGTTAGTTAACACTAAATCTAAAATATTATTTTCCCGTGTTGGTTCCTTAATGTGTTGCGTAAGAAAGCAATCGTCAATTAATTCTAGAAAATCTTCTGCTTCACTATTCCCTGTTTTGTTCAACCAGTTTATTCCGCTAAAATTAAAGTCACCCATGACATAAATACTGTTAGATCTAGATGCTCTAGATATTTCATCCCATAGATGCTTTGCTTCCATTCTGTCTAAATTTGGTGGCCTATATATTACTCCTATTATAATATTATTAGCTTTTTCGTTTAATTCAATCCAAATAGTTGCTGTGTGTGGCTCTGTTTTGATTCCCTCTTTGAGACTACATTTCAAATTGTCCCTAACATATATGGCTACTCCACCTCCTCGTCTAATATATCTATCTGTGTGAAATAGTTTAAATCCATATATTTGATATTCAGCTAATAGTTCTCTATTTTCTACATTCATCCACGTTTCGGTAAGTGCAATAATATCTATTTTTTCTGTGCAGACAAGAGCATTTAATTCGTTAATTTTATTTCTTAGACTTCTACTGTTAGTGTAATATACCCTAAGTGAATTGTTATTTTGCGGACCTTCTCTTTCCCTGATCGTTTTGCCAATTCCTTTCTCCCACAAACACATACTTTTATTACCTCCTTCCTCCAAATCAATTCCCATACCTCTATCTACTAACAGTTTAAACCCAAACAAACACCTCTAACCACTTCTTCTAGCGAGTTCGCAACAGCAACAACCCCAGCTCTCGATAGATGCACCCCATCACGAGCATACATTTCATTTCTTCCATAGAAGTGTTCCCAGTTGTCTATGAAAGATATTGCATTTGATTTGCAATATCTTTCCAGCCGGCAATTGACACCAAGTGCCCTCGATATCCATTCATTTCCCACTCCCTTTCTTGGAAGAATGCCACATATGATCGGGACTCCTCCCTTGCTCCTAACCAACTCTATGGCTGTTTTATACCTCTGAATCAGTTCCTCACTCCTGACTCGACCAACATCATTTCCTCCCACGCTAATGCAAATAATGGGATTGTTCCCATTACCAGCCATAATATCATTCATGTTGTTTATAATATCACCAATGCCAGCTCCGGGATAGCAAACCCTTAACCTGTTCCCCCTATCTCTAGCACAAAACGTTCTATCCAAATACCTTATCTGGGAATCTCCCACAACTAATGTTAAGAACATAAGAACATAAGAACAAAGGTAACTGCAGAAGGCCTATTGGCCCATACGAGGCAGCTCCTATTCTATAACCACCCAATCCCACTCATATACTTGTCCAACCCGTGCTTGAAACAATCGAGGGACCCCACCTCCACAATGTTACGCGGCAATTGGTTCCACAAATCAACAACCCTGTTACTGAACCAGTATTTACCCAAGTCTTTCCTAAATCTAAACTTATCCAATTTATATCCATTGTTTCGTGTTCTGTCCTGTGTTGATACTTTTAATACCCTATTAATATCCCCCCGGTTATGTCCATTCATCCACTTGTAAACCTCTATCATGTCACCCCTAACTCTTCGCCTTTCCAGTGAATGCAACTTAAGCTTTGTTAATCTTTCTTCATATGAAAGATTTCTAATTTGGGGAATTAACTTAGTCATCCTACGCTGGACACGTTCAAGTGAATTTATATCCATTCTATAATATGGCGACCAAAACTGAACTGCATAATCTAAATGGGGCCTAACTAGAGCAAGATATAGCTTGAGAACCACACCAGGTGTCTTGTTACTAACGCTGCGATTAATAAATCCAAGTGTCCGATTTGCCTTATTACGAACATTTATGCATTGATCCTTTTGTTTTAAATTCTTACTAATCATAACTCCCAGATCCCTTTCGCAATCCGACTTCGCAATCACAACACCATCTAGCTCGTATCTTGTAACTCTATCATCATTACCTAACCAATAATGTTTGCTTAGGTACTTCCTTTACTTTCTGAGGGGCCTGCGCTTCCTTTCTCTTCGTTGCTTTCCCTTTTGCGCGATCCACAGTCTCTCCACAGCACTCGTCCTCCAAAACGTCAAATGAATTTGAAGTTGCTATGGCGTTTGAAGGCGGCTTTATCAAAGTCTTCTTAAGGCCCCTGTCTTTCGCAACTCTCCAGGACGAGGTCCCTTTACTGCTGGTCTCCTCCTTCGTTACTTCTCGTTGTTTTTTAAGCTGACGCACCTCCTCCCGCAGAGAGTCCAACTCTGTCCTCAGGGCTCCCACTAGAGTCACCAGGTCCTTCACTACAACTTCCATATTGCTATAACAACACTCGAATGAAGGAATGGTGCCCAACCCTTTGGGCGGTCAGGGGATTGAACGCCGACCTGCACGAAGCGAGTTTCATAGTTGTCTTAAGGGGAGACGACATTGAAGTAGTAGCTATGAGGTTGTCTGGTGAGGATGGCACTCTACTGACCCGGGAAAGGAGAGAGTGAGTAGGGTGTGGTGATTGAAATAGGTACTGCTTCAAATGGGCTAATAGTACTCTCGAATGGGTCAATAGGGGCTGCCTCACATGGGTCAATAGGGGCTGCCTCACATGGGTCAATAGGGGCTGCCTCACATGGGTCAATAGGGGCTGCCTCACATGGGTCAATAGGGGCTGCCTCACATGGGTCAATAGGGGCTGCCTCACATGGGTCAATATGGGCTGCCTTACGTGTGGCAGTAGGAGCTGCCTCACAAGGACCAATAGGAGCTCCCTCACATAGACCAGTACAAGGCATCTCTCCTAATGTCAGCTGACAGCTAATCAACACATCTCAACTCACCACACCCAGATATCCAAACACACTCGAACTAGGGTCGTGGTTTTCCCTTCCGTCTGAAGGCTCCTGGAACTAAATAACTTACAGTTAGTTCCAGAAATTGTCCCTAGTCGTAGAGCAGGTTCTAATTTCAAGAATCTATTAGCAAGGGTACAGCTGTTACAGCTGACTCACACAAATGCTTTGTAGATGAACAAATCCACAAGGGCCGTGACGAGGATTCGAACCTGCGTCCGGGAGCATCCCAGACACTGCCTTATTCGACTGAGCTTTGTAGATGTAACCTCGTACAGAGAGACAGGTGTATACATGTATTTAAACATACATACAAACACAAACACAAATATGCATAGTATTCAGCAAATAAAAACAGGTACAGATTCATTCTGATTTCCAAAATATAAAAAAATGAAGGGACCAATCCTGTGAAAATCTCCTTAAGACACGAAATTCCCCAAGAAATCAGCTTTGCATATTTTATAAAAATGTGGATAAGACGAGGGAAGTATCGATTAATCACCAGGTCAGAGCACATTAGTCCTCGAGGAAGATATTAGAAAACGGTAAGTGGGTTTTATGAGGCGTTTAAGTCACTAGTGTGAAAATGACGTCACGGAGACTTTAATACGTCATAGAGAGTTTAATGACGTCAAAGGGGGATTAATGGCGTCATGGAATAATGTAAACACAGCGAGATTTTAGCGTCAGGTTGAGTGTGATTGATTGTTGATTGTTGTTGGATCATTGACTCGTGACTACGTCCCAAATTCAACATTCTTACATATGTATCATTATATATACCATAAGGCATCTTGCATGAGGGCTTAGCAACCATTAACGACCTTAAATCTCTTATTATTCTGCAAACAAGCCATTGAAGTCATTAAAACTACCTCGTTCAGGCATCTGGCCATTAAGTCAAACAATAAGCTCTGTTCACCGCTGTCTTCTCTCTAAAACCTAACTTACTGTATACAGTATTGTTAACTAGGGCTTCAAACTCTTCAAGTGGAATGCAAGAGAAGTCAAAGTTATCCTACAAGGACTAAGTATTTCCTTGATCTTTAACGACTCCTTCACAATAAGAATGTGAACAAAATTATCCGAAAATCTTGAAAATTTTCACCAAATGAAATTTTTTGACAAAATTAGAGGAAAGTGGATCTAAAAACTTCAGACTTCATCACTATAATGACGTCTCTTGCAGCGTAAATAAGAGGCGACTCCTCTTGATACAACACTTTTATCGCTGTATAATACAATCCAACATGTGTGGGTAGTTTAGGTCTATTCTATATGATTTGAACTACGTGTAATGTAGGCCGGTACTGCTCATTGTATCAACAACTACTGTATTATACAAGCCTCTGCTAGTCTATGTGGAAACGACTATGTGTAAAGTAGAGTTATTAATGTCTCTGACTATATCAAATCAAATCAAATGTTTATTTAGGTAAGGTACATACATACAAGAGATTTTGCAAAGAGTGATGGATTTATAGATAGGGCTAGTACATACAATGCCTAAAGCCACTATTACGCAAAGCGTTTCGGGCATGAAACCGATGGCTGGCTGTATATGGCTATATATTACATATGTATATGTAATATGACTGTATACTACAGGTCTTCGAAACTCCGATATTGCAAGATCAATCATGAATGTTGCAAATGTTTCGACGTAGTTTAGGAGGCCATCCTACACTTATTACAGTCTTTTTCGTGGCCTGCAGTCTTGGCCGGTAGCTTATCATCCTAAACATCTCCCCGCGAGAGGCCCAATCGGCTTCGCTTCTAGTAATGCGCTGCAACCGGAGAATTAAATTAAATTACTTTCGCGTCCTGATGACGCACTATGCGTCATAAAACCAAAACACGTAGATTGGCTGATGACGCAAACGTCGTCATGAATTTTTTTTTTACTTAGTCTTATTATTTATTATAAACATTGTTAGTGAATGAGTTTAATAATGGGTTGTTTGCTCACCGGAAATGCTCAACCTACCTACCTTAATTAAGAACCAATGATCTTCTTGAGATGATTTCGGGGCTTTAGTGTCCCTGCAGCTCGGTCCTCGACCAGGCCTCCACCCCCAGGAAGCAGCCCGTGACAGCTGGCTAACACCCAGGTACCTATTTTACTGCTAGGTAACAGGGGCATAGGGTGAAAGAAACTCTGCCCATTGTTTCTCGCCGGCGCCCGGGATCGAACCCGGGACCACAGGATCACAAGACCAGAGTGCTGTCCACTCGGCCGACCGGCGTTATGATGTTTACAAGATGAGACCGACTTGACATGGTAGGAAATATTTCTAGGCCTATGAGAAACAGCTTGAAGAGAAAAGGAGGAATGAGAATGAGGAACAGATTAGAAGGGGCGTGAAAGAGAGTGAGAGGAGTAAGGAGGGATTATAGGTCTTCAGATGAATATATATTGTTAAGGGGGGAACATGACGTTCAAAGCACAACGCACCCTAGTTCTTGCTACACATATACAGGATACACCCTGGTTCTTGCTACACATACAACACACCCTAGTTCTTGCTACACATATACAGGACACACCCTAGTTCTTGCTACACATACAACACACCCTAGTTCTTGCTACACATACACAGGACACACCCTAGTTCTTGCTACACATACAACACACCCTAGTTCTTGCTACACATACACAGGACACACCCTAGTTCTTGCTACACATGCACAGGACACACCCTAGTTCTTCCTACACATACACAGGACACACCCTAGTTCTTGATACACATGCACACGACACACCCTAGTTCTTGCTACACATACACAGGACACACCCTAGTTCTTGCGACACATACACACACAACACACCCTAGTTCTTGCTACACATACACAGGACACACCCTAGTTCTTGCTACACATGCACACGACACACCCTAGTTCTTGCTACACATACACAGGACATACCCTAGTTCTTGCGACACATACACACACAACACACCCTAGTTCTTGCGACACATACACAGGACATACCCTAGTTCTTGCTACACATATACAGGACACACCCTAGTTCTTCCTACACATACACAGGACACACCCTAGTTCTTCCTACACATACACAGGACACACCCTAGTTCTTGCTACACATACACACGACACACCCTAGTTCTTGCTACACATACACAGGACACACCCTAGTTCTTGCGACACATACACAGGACACACCCTAGTCTTGCGACACAGGACCTTCCCGCTTCACAAGCAACAAGGAGGTTCCCCAAGCTTTAAACTTGAAGCAGTAGTTCTCAGGGGAGCCAGCAGGAGAGAGAATGTGTGGCCGGGGGCTAGTAGAGGTAGAAGGGTAGACGTTAGACGCAGGGGCTAGTAGAGGCAGACGTTGGAGGGAGGGGCTAGTAGAAGTAGAGGGGTAGACGTTAGAGGCAGGGGCTAGTAGAGGCAGACGTTGGAGGCAGGGGCTAGTAGAGATAGAGTGGTAGACGTTGGAGGCAGGGGCTAGTAGAGATAGAGTGGTAGACGTTGGAGGCAGGGGCTAGTAGAGGTAGACGTTGGAGGCAGGGGCTAGTAGAGATAGAGGGGTAGATGTTGGAGGCAGGAGCTAGTAGGGGCAAACGTTGGAGGTAGGGGCTAGTATAGGTAGACGTTGGAGGCAGAGCCTAGTAGAGGTAGACGTTGGAGGCAGGGGCTAGTAGAGGTAGACGTTGGAGGCAGGGGCTAGTAGAGGTAGAGGGATAGATGTTGGGGGCAGGAGCTAGTAGAGGCAGGGGCTAGTAGAGGCGGACGTTGGAGGCAGGGTCTACTAGAGATAGAGTAATAGACGTTAGTGGCAGGGACTAGCAGAGGTAGACTTAACAATCTATTTAAAATGAACTAAGCAGCCTCTCTACTCTGCTTGTGATTAATCTTCGTGTTACAGGACATCAAAATACATAATTACACAACACTGATGTATTTTCACTTTGTAATAATATCCAGATCTTGACCATACGAAAATATTCTAGTTCTTAAAAGGAGGAACGCCGTGATCTTTAAAATTCATGGAAATGTTTTGAATCCATCCCAAGTGGGCGGTAGCGAGAGGAGTCCCCATGATAAAGTGTATATTGGTACGTATCTGTTTTCATAACTCTTGCAGGGTAACCCTGGCAGAGACCTCTGGCAGGGACCTCTGGTAGGGTGGATGGCAGCTTCCGCCTGCACTGCGCAAAGTTTATTTCCTCTTTTTTTATCATCTTCATCTATGTTTGTCATAATGGCTTGGCGCTTTCCTCTTGATGCTTTTCTTCTCATCTTCATCCTGTGCAAGATTGCTTGCCTGCCTGTGCTTGTTAGGTCGTGTCTCTCAACCTTTGTTTTAACTCTCTGAGCTAGTCTCTAAGACATTAGATGTGTTAGATCTACTTTTGAATCCATGTGTGGTCTTTGACTTCACTATCTCTTCCCAAACTACAGCGAGTAGTTTGGATAAGGAGCGTAGGGGTAACGCCACGTCAGACTGGCGTTGGGTAACAATTGGAGTTCCTTGAAGGTCGTCCCTGAGACCCTGACTTGAATCTATCACCTCAAAACTCCACACATGGAAAGTTGAAGAGCAACAGAAGTTTGTAACGAAGTTCTTCTCAAGATTACGTACCATTGCTGTGTGAATTAAGATTGATGAAGCTGGATGTAACGACTTTAGAAAATAGGAGAAAAAAGTTGAAGCTCGATTCTGCAGGAACAAATTGATTAGAGAAAAGTTGATTGTAATAATAGACTTCAATCTTGGCTAAATTGGCTGGAAAATAATGAAACCGAGAGGAAGACATGGACAGCAAAGCTTGTTGATGTCGTAAAAAGGAACTTCCTGATGCAACATATCATAAAGGAAAACAAAAGGAGTAAGGAAGCTGGTGACCAGGCCAGCTAGGCTAGACCTGATCTTCACACAGAAAAAAGAGTCACATTGAAAACATTGACCATGAACTACTAATTTGATGCCGTGACCATCGTAATTTAGTCCTTGAATAAATAATGACAAGGAAGAACACACAAGGAGGTAAAAAAAGAGGTGACTGGAGACACATTACTCCAGAAAAGGAAACACCAGAATGGATATCATCTCCTTCTCTCCCCTCACATTCCTCCTACCTTCTCCTCCCTCACACTCCTACCTTCTCCCTCACACTCCTACCTTCCCCCTCACACTCCTCCTACCTTCTCCTCCCTCACACTCCTACCTTCTCCCTCACACTCCTACCTTCCCCCTCACACTCCTCCTACCTTCTCCTCCCTCACACTCCTACCTTCTCCCTCACACTCCTACCTTCCCCCTCACACTCCTCCTACCTTCTCCTCCCTCACACTCCTACCTTCCCCCTCACACTCCTCCTACCTTCTCCTCCCTCACACTCCTACCTTCTCCCTCACACTCCTACCTTCTCTCTCCTCACCTCACCAGTGCCACCGGTTAACATGGTTCCCTGAATAAATATAAAATATATCACTGAAATAAAACAGCTACAAATTTGCGAACAAATCATTTACAATTGACTGTGTACAGCTCTTCTTGTAATCTTGAACGTCTAATATAGGTACAGTCCAGCTGTGAACATCAATTGTACTATTGTTCATTCAACGATATATATATATATATATATATATATATATATATATATATATATATATATATATATATATATATATATATACATCCTCGTTAATAGGTGTTTGCCCCAAAAATAAGAGCACATACCATTAAAATGTGTACGACAGTCGTTTGGTAAATAAACGAGTTACCAAGGAAGTTATAAGTGCATTTATTTCCTGCTTGGTGACTCGAGACGATAAATGGCTCCAGTAACTTACCCCAACGTCGTCTGGGGTGTAAAAATTCCTCGACTAGTCTCGGGAGTGTTGCCTGCGGTCAAATTCCTCAACCTTTGCATTTCCTTGACGGACTGATGCCAGTTCTTCTGGCGCTAAACGGGCATTTTTAGCAGTGAAGCGGAATTCTCAGAGAGGCGAAAAGTATATCGCATTGCGGTGTTGGACTGGACAGATGGTTCGTACGTCTACAGAAACACGATCACTGCGAGGGGGAGATCGATACCCCGAGACTACGGTAGCGGTGTATTGAAGTTCCCAGAAAGGCAAGTTGGAGATTTCGCGTATTTTGCGATTTAAACCAATACCAGCAGTGCTCGCTGGTGCGTGATGGACCAACTTTACACTTCAAACGAGAACGTTTGGTTTTTGTTTTGATTATTTTTTTTTTTTTTGGAGTGAATTGGGGAAGGGTGAGGTGATGTGCATTTCGTGTCTCTGGTGGCTTTTGGTTATGTTATTGTTATCATATAAAATGTTGAATTATAGTTAGGATGATTCTGTCTCCCCCCATATACACACCTGTTTCCTCCACACACACCTGCCTCCCCACGCAGCTGCTTGGAGGTCAGGTGCGTCACTGTAGTGTAACCTCTGACCTTCACGCCTGACCTGCCCCCTGGCGGCTCCAGCTGCTACCATCACAACTCTGCTCTTTTCTCTCCTTTATCGATGACTGTACATATTTTTTGTTTATCTGAAGGATATAAATAATAATTCGATTGGCATGGTGGTGTATCTGTCTGTCTGTCTAACTATGTAACAAGCAGTAACCGGGGTTGTCTGTCTTTTCCCTCTGTCTCTCTTCCCAGTCTCTTTCTCCTGTCTCTCTTTCTCCTGTCTCTCTTTCTTGTCCCTCTCCCTGTCTCTTTCTCCTGTCTCTCTCTTCCTTGTCCCTCTCCCTGTCTCTCTTCCCTGTCTCTTTCTCCTGTCTCTCCCCCTGTCTTCCCCTGTCTCTCTTCCCTGCCCCCCCCCCTTGTGTCTCTCTCTTCTTCTCTTCCCCCATACATCATATCCCCCCTTGTTCCCCATCCTCCCTCCTCTCCTCTCCCCTCTTCCTCATTTTCCAACTCCTTCCCCTCTTCCCCTTATTCTCTCTTTCTCACCCTTACTTTCTCCTTCCCCCGTTACTCTGTCTCACTCTCCCTCCCCGTCTCTTCCCTCTCTTTTTCCCTATATCCTCCCCTTCCTCTGCCCCCCCCCTCACATGAATACCTACCACCCCCCCTCCCCCTTCAACCTCAGACAGATATTTCCATTTATATGCATAGAAGGGGTACCCAGCTCCACCCAGGTCTCTTCCACCCTTTTCCCCTCTTCACCCTATCTCTCCCTTGACCCTTCTCGTCCTCTCCCCTATTCCCCCTTCCCCATCTTTTCCCGTTTTCTTAGAAAAGGAATTATTAAGAAACACTGAAACAACTGTTTGGGTCATAGGCAATGTATTATAACGTTCAATAAAACTCTAATTGAATCACACCAAATATTTCATACGTGATTCCATGAAAAACGCCTGGGTGTCGCTATAAATGATAATACTTCTTGAAACACTTAATTTCGGCCTACCCCGACCAGCCTATGTCAGTACTATACCTCAGACCATTCCTCCCTGCCAGGATTTTCAACTTTGATGCGGTTTATTGAGCTGCTAAAATATGGCATCATAATATCCTTTCAGGATTTCACTGATTTCTTTGTCGTTCTCTGTGTATGAACCTACACTTGTAAGTGACCAATAGTGGCTAAGTTTTAAATAGTTTGGCTTTCTTCTATGTAGCTTTCTGTTCGAATTGCATTTCTTCAGTCTGGTATGATCGCTTCAGCTTCAGCTGTTTATTCAATCTCTCTGTTTAAGTGCTGTTATTTGTTGGGATATTCGTGTTTACTGAAGCATTTCATATTAGACTTCTTCGTGCTGGAGAGAGAGAGAGAGAGAGAGAGAGAGAGAGAGAGAGAGAGAGAGAGAGAGAGAGAGAGAGAGAGAGAGAGAGAGAGGAGTAAGGTGACAGAAGCTAAAGAAAGCCATAACTTCAAACGTATCCACGGCTCGGAAATATTCCTCCAAGCCAGGCATTAAACACGGCAGCCCAGGCTGATACTTTTATTGTCAGAGATCCCAGCTGCTGAGCACTAGCTAGGAGGCGAGGGGGTGGCCTCAGATCCCAGCTGCTGAGCACCAAATAGGTGTCGAGGGGGTGACTGAATTGCTTGACCTGTGGCGTAGTTAGTGGTAACTAACTGCTTGTAAGGTTCTTCAAACTCGGCAGTGAGGGACAGAGACAGGGGAGTGGGGGGGGGGGGAGAACAGGGTCATTTATACATCTTTTATCAACAAAATTTCATTCCATATCTCTCTTCAGTCGTGTCCTCTATCCAGGTCAGCAATCTCATGCCTCCTCTTCCCTTTCCCATATTTCCCTTCTTTCTATCCCTCTCCATACCTATCCCAGCATTCAACCTCTCTCATGTCTTGATCTCTTTCCCTGTCTCATCCTCATCCGTTTCATCACCGCCTTTTCCAGGTTCATATCCCGTGATTCACTCTCCCTGTTCACTCTCCCTGACCCACTCTCTTTGCTCTCCCTGACGCCCCCTCTCTCTCTCTCCCTCCCTCTCTGATCCACTCTCTCTCCCTCACCCACTCTCACTGACGGGTAATGAAGGGATGAAGCAAACGCCTCTCGTCAATACTTTCCTTCAAGACGTGTTCAGGTGAAGGTTAATTAACCTTCTGTTTTGTTTTGAAAGTTTTACGGCTTTTCGTTAATTAACTTGGGTTTCCATTAAAAATTATATTGTATTTTTTGCCGATAATGATTCGACATCATTATCCTGATTGGGCGTAGCCAGAGCAGGAATACACACGCACATACACACATACACACACACACACACACACACACACACACACACACACACACACACACACACATACACACTTTGTGTGTGGAGAAAAAATAATTTAGTCGATTGACAGTTAAGAGGCGGGCCAAAAGAGCCAGAGCCCAACCCCAAACACAACTAGATGAATACACACACACACATATATAGTTTCGCTGTAGATTTGATAGGCAATGATGTGGTGGAGGCAGACTCCATACAAACTTTCAAATGTAGATTTGATTGAGCCCAATAATGCCCAGAATCTGTACACCAGCTGAGTGACAGTTGAGAAGCGGGACCAAAGAGCCAAATCTCACACCCCGCAAGCACAACTAGGTGAATATAACTAGGTGAGTACATACTCACGCACCTCTGACAAACCCCTCTGACTTCCTTCTCTCCCCAATTTATCAGCCCGTAACGTCTCAAGACGGCCAATTAATTTCGAATACACCTGTGTGTGTATGTCATCAATCAGCGCTCGCAGCATCAGATACAATACCCCGGGTGCTAATTGACGCGCCTCCGCCTGGTGCCAAGAGAATTCACCTTAATTAACGGGGCACCAGGTGTGAGGTCGCAGGTAAAAAGGTATCAGGAAGGAGATTTAATAGGAGAACAACGATTGCTGAAGGGTTAGTTTAGTGTTTTGAGCTCTGGTATTTACACTATCTTGAGGTTATCTTGAAATGATTTCGGGGCTTTTTAGTGTCCCCGCGGCCCGGTCCTCGACCAGGCCTCCACCCCCAGGAAGCAGCCCGTGACGGCTGACTAACACCCAGGTACCTATTTTACTGCTAGGTAACAGGGGCATAGGGTAAAAGAAACTCTGCCCATTGTTTCTCGCCGGCGCCTGGGATCGAACCCAGGACCACAGGATCACAAGTCCAGTGTGCTGTCCGCTCGGCCGATCGGCTCCCCCGAGCCGACTATGTCCTCCTTGTCTGTCCTCTTCTGCTTTGTTTTGTCCCTGGTATTTGTCTGAGGTTTATTGATCGAAGGTTACCACACACTGGCCGTTTTCTATTGGCTTGCGTAGATATTTAGATTAAAAACAACAAAAAAAAATATATATATATTTTGTGTATTGTGTGTAATCCGTTAATTATTTTGTATTATTTGCCGTTCATGCTTTGTATATTGGTTGGCTGGTTGGTGGGATTTCGGTCTTTGATCTAGTGTTGTGAGGCGATTTAGCACTACGACGAGGTTGTGAGTTTCCTCTCACCGGGAGGTCCCGCCAAACACACGCCGAAACTACGACGTTGGTACAACGTTTGAACAAGTTTTAACACCTCCTAACCAGTTATAACAACCAATATAGCAAGTTGTAACAACGTTCTAATACGTCATAAACACGTTAAGCCAAGATGTAACCACTTTATTACAAGTTGTAACAAGCGGAAAATAGAGACAGTTTCGGTTTGTGTTTCCAGGGAGCAGGAGAGTAAAGATGAAGACGTGTAATTGATTGAACTAGGTCTTCTTGATCACTTACGTCTTCCGTAGTCACATCTTGAAAGCCACACCAGTCCTCACACCTCTAAACTTTCAGTCGTGTAAGATGGCTTTTTGGAGAGTGGGGAGGGGCAGGCTTTGTTGAGTGGGAAGGGGCAGGCTTTGTTGAGTGGGAAGGGGCAGGCTTTGGAGAGTGGGGAGGGGCAGGCTTTGTTGAGTGGGAAGGGGCAGGCTTTGTTGAGTGGGAAGGGGCAGGCTTTGGAGAGTGGGGAGGGGCAGGCTTTGTTGAGTGGGAAGGGCCAGGCTCTGTTGAGTGGGAAGGGGCAGGCTTTGTTGAGTGGGAAGGGGCAGGCTCTGTTGAGTGGGAAGGGCCAGGCTCTGTTGAGTGGGAAGGGGCAGGCTCTGTTGAGTGGGAAGGGGCAGGCTCTGTTGAGTGGGAAGGGGCAGGCTCTGTTGAGTGGGAAGGGGCAGGCTTTGTTGAGTGGGAAGGGGCAGGCTCTGTTGAGTGGGAAGGGGCAGGCTCTGTTGAGTGGGAAGGGGCAGGCTCTGTTGAGTGGGAAGGGGCAGGCTCTGTTGAGTGGGAAGGGGCAGGCTCTGTTGAGTGGGAAGGGGCAGGCTCTGTTGAGTGGGAAGGGGCAGGCTTTGTTGAGTGGGAAGGGGCAGGCTCTGTTGAGTGGGAAGGGGCAGGCTCCATTGAGTGGAGGAGGGTCAGGCTCTACATTAAGGTGCTGGGAACCTGCATTTGTGAAGCCATAGCTTACAGCCGTGAGGGTCAACTATATGAATGCCAATTACCATACCTTTGTACTGCTTTAACAGTAGAACAAAACGGAGAGTTTAACTTACCATAGTGTTGATATGTAACATCAGAATTTCTTAGGAGTGTCAGATGTATCTGATGCTCTCGGAAAGAGATTGAATCTCTGCTGCCCTTCTCTGCGAACAGCCGCCTTCACTGGCTAGTCTGCCTCTCATGAACCAGGGGCCAGATTCACGAAAGCACTTACGAACCTGTACATCTTTTCTCAATCTTTGGCGGCTTTGTTTACAGTTATTAAACAGTTAATGAGTTCCGAAGCACCAGGAGGCTGTTTATAACAATAACAACAGTTAAATGGCAAGTTTTCATACTTGTAAACTGTTTAACAAATGAAACCAAAGCCGTCAAATATTGAGGAAAGATGTAAACGTTCGTAAGTGCTTGCGTAAGTCCTTTCGTGAATCTGGCCCCAGAACGCCAACTTGGGTTAGGACCCGAGAGAATAGAAATTAGTTCTTCCTTCCTGTTGTTGGAGGAAGTTTCTGTATTTCTGTATTTCCGTTTCTGTATTTCGTGCACAATGAAGTCTGTGTAGGAGGATATTGCTTAATTGCCACTATTGCCCGCTCAGAGCCCGTGCAAATTACAAACGGAGGCTTTAGGGAGTTCTGTGCTAACGACGATTCAACTGTGTAATTGGAGGCGGTGTTGGGTAGTGTGGTAGAGTATAAGCAGTGTTCTGTAGCATGATAGATTTTACGGTATAGGGGTAGTATGATAGAGTATACGCAGATGTCCAGAATGTTGAGTTTTGGTGTGAATGTGTGTGTGTGAGTGTGTGTGTGTGTGTGTGTATGTGTGTGTGTGTGTGTGTGTGCGTGTGTGTGTGTGTGTGTGTGTGTGTGTGTGTGTGTGTGTGTGTGTGTGTGTGTGTGTGTGTGTGTGTGCGTGTGTGTATTTCAAGTTAAGACAAAATCCTGCCTGTTCCAGAGTGTTGCCCGTTATCTATCAACCTAAAAACGACTTCCATTACTGTTCTGCTCTGTTGAATTGAATCTGACAAGAGTGATTCCGAAATGAACATTAAAATATGTTTTGTGTTCTGTTAAATGTCGCTATACAACCCATTATCAGGTTATACATCCTCAGGTTATACATCATGAGGTTATACATCATTGAGTTATGCATCATCAAGTATACATCATCAAGTTATACTCATCCAACCAGCGGCCGACCACAAAGACGAATATGCGAATTTTAGCATACTGTGCAACTTAAAATTCAATTTCTCAAATATAATATATTATAATTTTGAGCGTAGTTAGGAATAGCCTAGGTTTAGGTACGTGTTTTTGTGTACTAACTGGAAACTATTTATACTTGCAGGTACGATTCGAACACAGGAAGAAAACGAATCACTATTCAAAAAATGATCAAATGTATTCAGTTGTGAGTTATGGGTCAAGTTACTCATAAAAGTGACTGTCTTACCGTGCATTAGTCCATTGTTTATGAGGACGGAATCCCGCCCTCATAAGACCAGGAAACTCATTAATCAAACCGCCAAAGCCCTTATGAAGGAAAATCATTTTACACGCGTCTCACAATTGATGTTCGAAAAAATTTCGAACAGTGCTTTGTTCATGTCTTCTGTTCGAATCACACCTTTGAAAATGCTTCACCTTTTACTACAAACACTAATAATTGCTAACAGAACCTAAACACCTAACCTAATTAAGATCTAACTATACACATTCTAATTCATAATATTGTTAATTTTTATGTAAGAGAATAACGATTTCGAAAACACTGTTCGTTGATGAAGACGTCTGTGGCGTCGGCCGCTTCTTGGGCCGAAGCTAAAGACGCAGTCTTGGGGAAAACTACAAAGACGCATTCTTGGGGCCGACGCCAAAGACTCATTCTTGGGGCCGACGCCAAAGACTCATTCTTGGGGCCGACGCCAAAGACTCATTCTTGGGGCCGACGCCAAAGACTCATTCTTGGGGCCGACGCCAAAGACTCATTCTTGGGGCCGACGCCAAAGACTCATTCTTGGGGCTTCAGCTTAGGGCTACCCTGAGGATGAATTGGTTTCAGTCACTGCTTTCGCTAATTTGTCGTGTATGCGTGTTGTGCTTCTGAGTATTGAACTTTATTTCTTGGGTGCTGCCCGCTTGCGTTTATACGTGCTTGCATAGCAGGCTTTGGAAGCCTGGTGACCAAACCACACACTAGAAAGTAAAGAGACGACGACGTTTCGGTCCGTCCCGGACCATTGTCAAGTCGATTGTCGACTTGAAAATGGTTCAGGACGGACCGAAACGCCGTCGTCTCATTACTTTCTAGTGTGTGGTTTGGTCAACCATTTTCAGCCACGTTATTGTGACTCCTCATCTGATTTAAAAGCCTGATGTTGCTAATATTCTCTCCTCCTCCTGTCCTGAGAATACAGGAGGAGCAGGAACAGGAGGAGGAGGAGGAGGAGAGGAGCTTAGGTGTTCCTATTTCAGAACTCCTGTATTCCAGCTGCCACAGCTCTGAGGCACAGAAATGGAAACTGGGAGATTATTAAAGAAAGAGTTTGGTAACCCCGGCGGTGTTTCTGAATTGATGTCTGAATTTCAATCGCTGGTTTCATCCCACTCAATCCTCCTCCGTGCTATTGCTAAGTGGTTGTGACGTCAGCAAAATAGGTCACTTACCTTGCAATGACGTCGGTCATAAGGTCAGCTGTTTTGTTAATATTTGACCTCTCTCTCTCTCTCTCTCTCTCTCTCTCTCTCTCTCTCTCTCTCTCTCTCTCTCTCTCTCTCTCTCTCTCTCTCTCTCTCTCTCTCTCTCTCTCTCTTAGGAGTAATATGGAAACAGACTCATTGATACATTGAAGGAAATTTTAATGTCGACTTATATATCGTTAATATTATATTGTCTATCGTAGGAAGGAGCAAAGATTAAACAGCATACTGTACTTTCAATAATTAATTATGATATATATCGTTTTTGATGCCTTTAATCCTTCAACCAGAATTTCCATACCGTAAATTAATTTGAAGCCTTTTGCACTGTACACAGTTTTAGCCTTTGCAAACATTGCCATGAAATTGCATATGCAAATCAAATTCTGTATGTGATTATTTTGAATAGAAATGGCTAAAATAATATATATTAAAATTCGGGGAAATGTGTGGGGGGAGGGGGGGAAGCCTGGGCACTGAGAAGACCCGGACACCGCCGGTTACCACACACACACACACACACACACACACACACACACACACACACACACACACACACACACACACACACACACACTGTACAGTCATTACTGTAAACAACCGATAGCTGGAAAGGCGGGATCCAAGAGTCAATACTCGATCCTGCAAGCACAAATAGGTGAGTAAATAGGTGAGTACACACACACGCACACACACACACACACACACACACACACACATACACACACACACACACACACACACACACACACACACACACACACACACTAGTAGGCTCAGGGGTGTGCCTGAGGTGTGAGCCCAGTAGGCTTAGGAATCTGTACATCAGTTGATTGACAGTTGAGAGGCGGGACCAAAGAGCCAAAGCTCAACCCCCCCACAAGCACAACTAGGTGAGTACATACTGACACGTGAGTTCCAGGACCAACCAACCCCCGGCAACGCTAGTGTCCATCTTGGGTACATTTTTTCATCAAATCCTTCAGCAAGCTCTGGTCGTGGTGGGCCAAAGTGTGTGAGAAAGCATGAATGGTTCCCAAACCAATAAATCACTGAGAATTCTATGAGTCGACCAGGATTCGAACCAGCAAAATGATGGTACAGTGGAGCTTTAACAGGAGATGGATGGAACCAAAGAGCAAAGAGATGCAATGACAGTTTGCCGTTGCAAGAGAGGCTGCAACGCTGACGTCAGAAGATCTGTGTCGCCGTGAGGGAATCACCAATGGCGTCCTCCCTGATGTGGCTGTCTGTCTGCCTGTCTCTTTGTCTCTGTCTGTCTGTCTGTCTGTGTCTCACCGTTCTTCAGTTACCCCGTGTGACGTTAGGAAGGAATGGGTTGGCAACTTTACACATGACAGCTCCAACAGATCACTGAAACAAATGACTGTTCAAATGTAGTAATGACGCTACATCATGTCATTTGACATTTTACTGTAATGAAGTAACCATAATCAATTTGTTATACAGGAGGACGGTCACAGAATTATTTACAGGAGGACGGTCACAGAATTATTTACAGGAGGACGGTCACAGAATTATTTACAGGAGGACGGTCACAGAATTATTCACAGGAGGACGGTCACAGAATTATTCACAGGACGGTCACAGAATTATTCACAGGAGAATGGTCACAGAATTATTCACAGGAGGACGGTCACAGAATTATTCACAGGAGGACGGTCACAGAATTATTCACAGGAGAATGGTCACAGAATTATTCACAGGAGGACGGTCACAGAATTATTCACAGGAGAATGGTCACAGAATTATTCACAGGAGGACGGTCACAGAATTATTCACCGGAGAACGGTCACAGAATTATTCACAGGAGAACGGTCACATAATTATTCACAGGAGGACGGTCACAGAATTATTCACAGGAGAATGGTCACAGAATTATTTACAGGAGGACGGTCACAGAATTATTCACAGGAGGACGGTCACAGAATTATTTACAGGAGGACGGTCACAGAATTATTCACAGGAGAACGGTCACAGAATTATTCACAGGAGGACGGTCACAGAATTATTCACAGGAGAACGGTCACAGAATTATTCACAGGAGGACGGTCACAGAATTATTCACAGCATGGAGCGTGGGCCGGCCGCAGGTACTAGGCTTATCCAGGTTATATAGGACTACCTATACACTATATTCATTAACACCAACCTCAATCATATACTGTACTGAGCGAATGCCCAATGTGCGGCTTTCACTTTTTTCAAAATTGCGGTTTAGCTGGCATACAGCAAGTCTATTGACAGTTCGCTATCCGGAGCCCTAGAAACATCCATGTTTCATGAAAATGGCTTGGCTGGGACCATTTGCCCGAGTGTATGACTGAGCTCGCTAATGATAGTTAGAGTAACCTCTACAACTATCATTAAATGGTCATTCGCCTGTTCATGAAACTTAGTCGTGCTGCTTCTGTAGGTCGTCGCTGACTCTGAGTCAATACAAATTTACGGATTATTTCAGGTCCAGAAGTAATACGTTAATTTATAATCCAGAAAATCCTCTTCAGCTTCATATTAAGTAGTAATGGCGATCTTCATTTGACACCCAAGATATCATCTGGCACCGCGAGATATCGTCTGCGTGGGATAACAGGACGACTTCGGTGTGTCAGACGCATGTTGTGTCATGTCTGCTATGTTGTACTCACCTAGTTGTGCTTAGTTGAGCTCTGGCTCTTTGGTCCCGCCTCTCAACTGTAAAATTAACTGGTAAATGTTGTGGTTATGACATGTATATGTCTTGGCAGCTGGGTTACTGCCAAGCCATTTCTATGGCTTTACCTTCAGTAAAGCCATGAACATCACAGTAAGGAACTGTGCACGGTGTTACGAGAGCAGTTGGGCTACTGTGCACGGTGGTACGAGAGCAGCTGGGCTACTGTGCACTGTGTTACGAGAGCAGTTGGGCTACTGTACACGGTGGTACGAGAGCAGTTGGGCTACTGTGCACGGTGTTACGAGAGCAGTTGGGCTACTGTGCACGGTGTTACGAGAGCAGTTGGGCTACTGTGCACGGTGTTACGAGAGCAGTTGGGCTACTGTGCACGGTGGTACGAGAGCAGTTGGGCTACTGTACACGGTGGTACGAGAGCAGTTGGGCTACTGTGCACGGTGGTACGAGACCAGTTGGACTACTATGCACGGTGGTACGAGAGCAGTTGGGCTACTGTACACGGTGGTACGAGAGCAGTTGGGCTACTGTGCACTGTGTTACGAGACGAGTTGGACTACTGTGCACGGTGTTACGAGAGCAGTTGGGCTACTGTGCACGGTGGCACGAGAGTAGTTGGGCTACTGTGCACGGTGGTACGAGGGCAGTTGGGCTACTGTGCACGGTGTTACGAGAGCAGTTGGGCTACTGTGCACGGTGGTACGAGAGCAGTTGGGCTACTGTGCACGGTGGTACGAGAGTAGTTGGGCTACTGTGCACGGTGTTACGAGACCAGTTGGGCTACTGTGCACGGTGGTACGAGAGCAGTTGGGCTACTGTGCACGGTGGTACGAGAGCAGTTGGGCTACTGTGCACGGTGGTACGAGGGCAGTTGGGCTACTGTGCACGGTGGTACGAGAGCAGTTGGGCTACTATGCACGGTGGTACGAGAGCAGTTGGGCTACTGTGCACGGTGGTACGAGAGCAGTTGGGCTACTGTGCACTGTGTTACGAGAGCAGTTGGGCTACTGTGCACGGTGTTACGAGAGCAGTTGAGCTACTGTGCACGGTGTTACGAGACCAGTTGGACTACTGTGCACGGTGTTACGAGACCAGTTGGACTACTGTGCACGGTGTTACGAGAGCTGTTGGGCTACTATGCACGGTGGTACGAGAGCAGTTGGGCTACTGTGCACGGTGTTACGAGACCAGTTGGGCTACTGTGCACGGTGTTACGAGAGCAGTTGGGCTACTGTGCACGGTGGTACGAGAGCAGTTGGGCTACTGTGCACGGTGTTACGAGACCAGTTGGACTACTGTGCACGGTGGTACGAGAGCAGTTGGGCTACTATGCACGGTGTTACGAGAGCAGTTGGGCTACTGTGCACGGTGTTACGAGAGCTGTTGGACTACTCTGCCAGACATAACCCACCGTTGCAAGGGTTATAAACACACTTGCTAAAAGTTGGCATGAGTGTTTTACTTCCGTAGCGCCGTCGGGTTCTGCAAGTGACAAAAGTTGACTTTAGTTGTGAGGGGCCGTCCCAGACCAGCAAGAAAATGACGTAGTGCACCCCAGCTCAAAAAAGGTGTCTTCACTACGTCTTGGGGTTTTCTTAGATTAATGTTTGTAAACACTGTGAACATGTCGCCTCTTGCTTTACTTGGTAATGACAATTTTAGTTCGATTAGTTTATTGTAATTGCTTCACAGGTCACTGATTGGCTAGTGTGGCTGGTGCCAGGTGACTGATTGGCTGGTGTCGCTGCTGCTAGGTCACTGATTGGCCGTTGGATATGTGTAAGGGCGTGAGGACAGTCTTCTTAACGGCATATGCAAAGCTGGCTTACACTTCATGCAAGTCGACGTTCCATCCCCGACCGTCTAAGTGGTTGGGCACCATTCCTTTCCCCCCGTCCCATCCCAAATCCTTATCCTGACCCCTTCCCAGTGCCATATAGTCGTAATGGCTTGGCGCTTTCTCCCTGATAGTTCTCTTCGCTTCCTATATCATTTATAAATGTCATCACAAAGGCATTTAGAACTTTGCTGACCACTGGAATACCTAGCTGGCTAGATTGAGTAAGAAAGATGGTTACAGTGACGAAGAAATTGAAGATAGTGTATAATGAAGATAGATACAGTGAAGAAAATATTGTGTAGGGAAGATACTACCTCCAGTACACTAGGTAAACAATGCATTTAAGATACACTATTCGTCTTTCTCCCACCACTCCCAGGCAATCCCTCCCACCCCACCGACAACTCCCATCTGCCCAATGAGAAGCACCAGCACTATGCTCGCTGGGAACTAATTTTCCGGTTAGTTCTAGAGTAGGTGCCCACGTCGCCCAGGCAGAGGGAGAGGGAGTCCTGGTTCCTTGATCTCTACCGAGGGCTGGTGAGGACTTTCGTCCCATTAATACGCTTCGTGTTCATTCATTTGAGAGTTATGGAACATTATTTAGTCTAGTGAACGTTCTGATTTTCTGTGCTATTGAGAACTGTTGTTATACTCTTGGTTTAATTGAAGAAAGATCAGAAGAGAGAGAGAGTGAGTGAGTGAGTTAGCTGTCTATGACTCACTCTCTCTCTCTATCTCTCTCTCTCTCTCTATCTCTCTCTCTCTGTCTCTCTCTCTCTCTCTTCTGGGTCACACCAGCACCTGTTTGCTGAATTCTACACACCAGAATTCACCTGATTATTGCTCTTTGATCGCGTCACGGTTTTGAAGAAGGAAAACTGTGTGGAGTGTAGAGCATATGAAGGAGATTAGTGGTTTATGAACGACACTCGACTCATCAAAGACCCAAGGCATAATTTCGTGTATATTCGTCCGTGTTTGACCATTCGAAAATATGAAAAGGCTCTGTGTGTTTACGAGGGATTTTATAACTATGAGACAGAGAGGGGAGAGTGATGGGAAGGGAGGGTGATGGGAAGAAAAGGGGGGAATAATTTAAGGGGAGTCAAAGGGACTACATAATGTGACGCACACACACACACACACACACACACACCCACACACACACGCACACACACACACATACGAGGGGGGCCTCGTAGCCTGGTGGATAGCGCGCAGGACTCGTAATTCTGTGGCGCGGGTTCGATTCCCGCACGAGGCAGAAACAAATGGGCAAAGTTTCTTTCACCCTAAGTGCCCCTGTTACCTAGCAGTAAATAGGTACCTGGGAGTTAGTCAGCTGTCACGGGCTGCTTCCTGGGGTGTGTGTGTGGTGAGGGGAAAAAAAAAAAAAAAAAGTTAGTAAACAGTTGATTGACAGTTGAGAGGCGGGCCGAAAGAGCAAAGCTCAACCCCCGCAAAAACACACACACACACACACACACACACACACACACACACACACACACACACACACACACACGCACAGACACACACACACTCACACTCACACACACACACACACACACACACACACACACACACACACACACACACACACACGCACACACACACACACACACACACTCACACTCACACACACACACACACACACACACACACACACACACACACATACACACATATACACAGGAGTTAGAATGGCAGGGTCCAAGAGCTAATAGCTCGATTCTGCAGATATAGATAGTATATACACACACACACACACACACACACACACACACACACACACACACACACACACACGCAGTGACATTATCCTACGATAATATTCTGGTCTGATCTGTTGTTCAACGTTGCTTTTTCAGAGAAATATATTAGACTGTATTGGTTGTTCAGAAGGTCAAGCGAGTTGAAGGGCATGAGTGAGTCTCTCTCTCTCTCTCTCTCTCTCTCTCTCTCTCTCTCTCTCTCTCTCTCTCTCTCTCTCTCTCTCTCTCTCTCTCTCTCTCTCTCTCTCAATTTGTCTCAACTAAATCTCTGGAAGCCTACTTTCCATGTCTGAGCTCTGGAAGTCTGAGTTGCATATGTCAGTGTCGGAAGGCTGTTGTTTATGTATGAGTTCTGGAAGTTAATGGCTGTCCATTTCTCAATTATAATCTCATCTGGGAATTGGAAGCTGTTTAGGCGCGCTAAAAATTAGTCAGTTTGCTAGGCACGTTAAAGTGTTGAAAGCCTCCTAGCTGGGAGGAGCCTGCTGGGTATGCTGGGAGCTTGCTGGGTACATATGAAGGCTGGGAAACCTGTTGTACATATGTGAACGTTGGGACCCTGCTGGGGTATATCTAATTATAACAAAACCTTTTGTGCTTATCTACTCATCTCTACCTCAGCTTAGAATCGTGTCAACGAATCTAGTATCATCTAGAACATTAATTTTTTAGTTCCTCTCTTATTACAAACTTCTATCGTAGAGTTAAATGACCCTCTTAACGAATCAGCTGCTTGCGGTCCCTCCTACCGATCTTTTTTGTGGAATTTCAGAGATTGGGAACCAATCGGAGGTCATGAAATCGTTTCTCTCAGAGTGTCAGGATTGGCTCTCACGGAAATGGTAAT
Source organism: Procambarus clarkii (assembly GCF_040958095.1). Taxonomy (NCBI): domain Eukaryota; kingdom Metazoa; phylum Arthropoda; class Malacostraca; order Decapoda; family Cambaridae; genus Procambarus; species Procambarus clarkii. Next base: position 46,042,827 of record NC_091157.1, read on the forward strand.
TTCTTCTAGCCAAAGAATCTTGGGAGGTAGTTATGGGTGGTTTTACATTGTGGAAGATGGAAACATAGAAGATTATAGAGGATACATGCATAGAGGAAACGACATATTGAAGAGGATTTATGCAGAGATACAACACTGTTGGCCGTTTCGAAGAACACAAACTGGGCATTGATCCCCCTATTTCTGGAATCATAATTGAATCTGGGCATTGATTCCTCTAGTGATGGTTTATGCATGATGCTCTATCAATGGGCTCATCACTATGAATTCCCGATGACAAGAAATGCAATGAATTATTATTAAGGTAATACAAAAGGTCATGAACACACTCATGAATGTCTCACACCACTCACAGTACTCATAAAACATGAGAATATAACGTTAAGTACTAATGAGTTTCTCAAAAAGATCAGGTTTATCCATAGTTATATCTCGAGATGAAGTGGTTCGGTTTTAGTGGTTCTATTATCAGCAATACATTAAAATCCACCTCATTGTCGGCCAGACTTTAAGAGCTTCAAGACTTTGCTGATTTTAAGTGGTTTTATTTTAGTGAAATGTTTATTTTCTCTCTCAGGTATAATCCCCATATTATACTTTATATTTATGTTTATGTGTAGGGTATAAATGCATATTATACACTACTCTGCATTTATAAATATACAGCCACATTATACACTACTGTTTACATCAACGCATGTGGTATACAGGCATGTTATACAATACTCTGCATGGGAGAGCTTATCGGTGCATGGGAGAACATCGGTGACATTTACTGAAATTACTGTGTAATAAATGTTAGAGACTAAGATACTCTGGCATGGGAGAGGAGGAATAGCTGCCATGAGAGTTGCAATATGGTTGAATATTTGGCAGTTAATGAGGCTAGTGAAGGCCTTGTTGGTCTTCTTGTCTTGCTCCCTATGTTTACAGTTAATATTTGAGAGAGAGAGAGAGAGAGAGAGAGAGAGAGAGAGAGAGAGAGAGAGAGAGAGAGAGAGAGAGAGAGAGAGAGAGAGAGAGCAGGAGAGGGAGAGCGTGTCTGTGTCTTTCTCTTGATTCACGTGGGAGAACTTTCTAATAGTATTCTCGCTGTTGTGTGTTTTAATTACCGTGTTGATATAATTGGCAGGGCGGGGAAAGTACTCGATGGTAAGCCGAATGGGAGTGATGTTTTTGTTGGGAGGTGTGTGTGTACTCATCTATTTGTGCTTGCGGGGGTTGAGCTCTGGCTCTTTGGTCCCGCCTCTCAACTGTCAATCAACTTGTGTACAGGTTCCTGAGCCTACTGGGTTCTATCATATCTACACTTGAAACTGTGTATGGAGTCAGCCTCCACCACATCACTTCCTAATGCATTCTATTTGTCAACCAAATTGATACTAAAAAAGTTCTTTCTAATATCTCCGTGGCTCATTTGGGTACTCGATTTCTACCTGTGTCCCCTAGTGCGTGTGCCCCTTGTGCTAAATAGCATGTCCTTATCTACCCTATCAATTCCTTCGAGAATTTTGTATGTGGTGATTATGTCCCTCCTAACTCTTCTATCTTCCAGCGACGTGAGGTTAAACTCCCGTAGCCTCTCCTCGTAGCTCATACCTCTCAGTTCGGGTACTAGTCTGGTGGCAAACCATTGAACCTTCTCCAGTTTAGTCATATACTTGACTAGATATGGACTCCATGCTGAAGCTGTATACTCCAGGATTGGTCTGACATATGTGGTATACAAAGTTCTGAATGATTCTTTACACAAATTTCTGAATGCCGTTCGTATGTTGGCCAGCCTGGCATATGCCGCTGATGTTATCCGCTTGATATGTGCTGCAGGAGACAGGTCTGGCGTGATATCAACCCCCAAGTCTTTTTCCTTCTCTGACTCCTGAAGAATTTCCTCTCCCAGATGATACCTTGTATCTGGCCTCCTGATCCCTACACCTATCTTCATTACATTACATTTGGTTGGGTTAAACTCTAACAACCATTTGTTAGAGTGTTTGTGTGTGTTTGTGTGAGTGTGTGTGTGTGTGTGTGTGTGTGTGTGTGTGTGTGTGTGTGTGTATGTGTGTGTGTGTGTGTGTGTGTGTGTGTGTGTGTGTGTGTGTGTGTGTGTGTGTGTGTGTGTGTAGATATGTAGAACCCAACTGGATCAGCAAATTATACACCAGTCAATAGGCGGGAGCCAAGAACTAAGTCCCAACCCCTGGAAGCACAGGTAAGTGGGGACTCTAGTTCAAAGAGACTCACAACAATAACCTCATTTTATCTCTTGCTGCCAAATCACCAAAATTAAATTAGTCTGCAATATTCACAGTGATTGCAAGTGTTTGAAAGGGGGAGAGGTGGATTTTTTTAGAATTGACCTTGACTATGAACTATAGGGAAGGGTTGGTAGCGGTGGTGGTGGTGGTGGTTGTAGGGTAGTGGTTGTGGTGGTGATCTTGGAGTGGTGATGACAGTGGTGGTGGTAACCACAGTGGTATTTGGGTCGAAATCTTCATATTAGCAGTGATGTGGGAGTTCAGATGATATGTGTTGAGGATGAGAGAAGAGAGAGAGAGTAGGTTTCAACCGAGCTGAGGCAGGATAACAGCTCTTGCTTGCAGTTTCACTAAGTACGTAAATTTATAGCCCTTATGAACCCTAGTCTAAGTTTAACAGAAAAAAGGGAGAGAAACAGCGAGAGAGAGAAAGAGAGAGAGAGAGAGAGAGAGAGAGAGAGAGAGAGAGAGAGAGAGAGAGAGAGAGAGAGAGAGAGAGAGAGAGAGAGAGAGAGAGCACTGCACGTCAAGAAAACATCAATATTCTTAAACCCATAGAAGAGAGGAGAAAATGATTTAATTACAGCAGAGTTCCGTGTCAGTGTTTTCTCTTCTACAAGGCTTGACATTCTCTATATTATGACACCATTTCCATGAGAGTGGCACTAAGTTGTAGACTACGATGGTCGGAGAGCTCCTGGGACCAGATTCACGAAAGCACTTACGCAAGCACTTACGAACGTGTACATCTTTCCTCAATCTTTGACGGCTTTGGTTACATTTATTAAACAGTTTACAAGCATGAAAAGTTCCCAATCAACTGTTGTTATTGTTATAAACAGCCTCCTGGTGCTTCGGAGCTCATTAACTGTTTAATAATTGGAAACAAAGCCGCCAAAGATTGAGAAAAGATGTACAGATTCGTAAGTGCTTTCGTGAATCTGGCCCCTGGCTCCTAACACCTGAAGAGAAGCGTTTGACGAAAGCTCTTGACACAACTGCAAATAACAAGGGGTTAATACTTGGAATTGGCTGATCAGTGCTTATACGGTGTTCACTGTGATATTCTTCACTGTGATAGTGTTCACTGTGATAGTGAACACCATCACTTGATTTCTAGTTGGATGTTTTGCTGGTGGGTGACGTCACTATTGATGGCGCTTGGGCAAGGTATGGCAACGACCCATCCTCCTATTAGAACGTCGCATTTTTAACGTATACTCTACCTAAGGCCAAACAAAATGTCGTACTTGAAAATGGTAGCGGCTCGCGAAATTGACGTACTGTCCCGTTTTCTGTTTTGGGTCCTCTGGTAGGTTAGGATAAGGGGGGACTTTAGTACGATAGTTTCTTGACTTTGAAGACCCAGAGTGTGTCTCTAGTCTATTCTTTTCTAATCATAGTTCTGAATTTTATTATATAATTTACATATTATCAGGAAGTGTTAATACGCCAGGCTTCAATAAATAAATAATTAAATTTGTAAACTGATACAGTTATTGTTTAAATTATATGCGATTTTTGCATTCGTGAAAGTGATGCTCAAAAATTTATGTGCGCCTTAGAGGGATATAGAGATTTTTAAGTGTTTCGTCTGGCTTTTCTTTATTGATGGGTGTGTATGTTTGTTGACGTATGTGTATGTTTGTTGACGTGTGTGTATGTCTGCTGACGTGTGTGTATGTCTGCTGACGTGTGTGTATGTCTGCTGACGTGTGTGTATGTCTGCTGACGTGTGTGTATGTCTGCTGACGGCTGTATGTATGCTTATTAATGGGTGTGTATGTCTATTGATGGGGTGTCTTCCGACCTGTTTATGTCTGCTGACTTATGCTTCTGTCTGCTCATTTGAGTTTGTTGATAGATCTGTATGTCTGTGTGTGTCTGCTGACAGTTGAGTATGTCTGCTGAAGGGGGGTGGGCATATGTGTTGACGGGTGGTATATATGTGGACGGGTATGTATGTCTGCTGACTTGTATGTATAAATAGTAAAGTTACATTAATCTTCCTGTATGACAATTAAACAACACATCCCATCACCCAACAATGAAGTCCAGAAGAGGTTTTATTGAAGCCATATTATATCAAGGCCTTGAACAGATTTTCCCATCAAAATTTCAAATGCATTTCTCCAAATTATTTTAATTTGTTGAATCTCCTCTGAGGATGGGCTAATGAGTGCTAAATACTGTTGGGTGGCAATTTGTCCCACCAAGCCTTAATGATAATTATCCCTTGCCAGAGCTTGTTAAGGCGGAAGAGTCGTTCCCGGGTCGTTATTTGAACTGAATGACTATTACGTATTAGATGGATGAATCAGGTGGCGATAAATGAGGTCCTCATTAAATACAAAACACCTCACAGTCGTCCCTGTGAGCTGGAATTGTTATTTACAACATGCTATTACTATGCACGATATGATGCTTTATATATATATATATATATATATATATATATATATATATATATATATATATATATATATATATATATATATATATATATATATATATTGCCAGATAAAATTGCACTATGGGGCGAAATAACTGTATAATATCATGATTTAAAATTGGTATTACTAATATCCTAATCAATTACATTATTACATAATTAATATGTCTGTCAAACAGCTTTCGAAGAAATGAAATCCTAATTAGTGGCTTTAATCATATTTGATTCATATCCTCAGATCCACAGGTAATCCTCTTGCAATAGCACTTTCTAATGTCTTTCTCTTACAGGGAGAAACACAACAATCGTTTCCTGTATTTGAAACTCTTTTACGGACGTCTTATGTCGATAAGACTTTCCTTTTGTCCCCTCAAAGTCTATAGACCGTATCTTCTCCACCTCCTCTTGAAGAACATTAGCTCGGGGACATGTATTTCTCTTCAGAACGTGAAAGTGAAAATATATTACCTTTTCTAGCGACACAAATTAATACTATAAGGAATATTCTTGACCAAACCACACACTAGAAAGTGAAGGGACGATGACGTTTCGGTCCGTCCTGGACCATTCTCAAGTCGATTGTCGACTTGACAATGGTCCAGGACGGACCGAAACGTCGTCGTCCCTTCACCCTCTAGTGTGTGTGGTCTGGTCAACATCAATATTAATTTAAGCACAGAAAAAAATAATAGATAACTCTACGGAAAACACAACCTCTTTTTCAGAGTTCACTAAATTAAAATTACAGGGGGGGAGAAGGGTTGCTGCAGATGCCTATATTTCTTAAAGTGCTGTGCTGGGTACAATCCTGACTGACCTATAATATTTCAATTACCTCTACATGTTACCTTAGAAAGTTAGGTGAGGTTGGCCTCAAGCACCTGGCCTCCAACCTTGGACAAACATACACTTTTCATATATACGTAGATTGTGGTGAATGAGGATTGAAATGTATAAAGGTATTTCCATGTTGCATATTAATAATTCTCTTTCATGTCATTTCAGGTAAGTGCAACTCCCACAGCTCTTCACGTGAAAGGCATCACCAGTGTGTAAGGTATGTTCCTTCTTCCTTCTGTTATGAGTGCCGTCTCGTGCGGCATCTTTCCCAGCTACAAGAGTCATATCTTTTAATCTTTGTGTATTCTTGACGGTCAAGTGCTCAGTTTAAACAAGAAGTGTGCAAGTTGCATGGTTTAAGAAAAAATAAAGATTTAAGTTCTGAAGTGGTGTTAGCCTAGTGATATTTTTCAATATGGTGAATGTAGCGCTTCTGCATGGAGGTAATTTCCGTCCTAAAGAAGCAAAGGCGAGAGTGCCCATAGTCTGGGATGCGAAAGTATGTTATGATTGGCGACAAGTTGAATGCAGGAGCAATCAGCGGGCACAACCCATGTCATGCCCACTGGTTGCAGGCATGCCACGGGTTATGCCCGTTATGACCCCCTGTAGCCTGGTGGAGCGAGTCTATCCTGGGAGAGTTATTCAGCTTTGTGGACCCGAGATGAAGAGGTCAGAGAAAGAAAATATATAATAAACGTCAGTGAATAATTTAAAAATACGAGCAGAGGATGAGCGTCTGGTAATAAATGACATGAAATGATATGTCGATACTCTGGTGACGTGACGTGACGCGAGCAGGACGTCGTGACCTCACTTACGTCACAGCAGTCGTCAGAGGTGGTCGTACTTCGTTTATCTCATGGCTAAGGAAGACTATAGTTCCCTGTGTTAGTGCTGGAGTGAAGGCTACTTGTTTGCAAGTGTGAGGAAGCGGTTGGGGACATAGAACACCATTCATCTGTGATTTGGATATATTAGAGGCGACCTGGAAGTGAGTGATTGGTCGCGCCTTTGTGGAAGTCTAACTGTGTTGCTCCTTCAAGAGGAAGGAAGTAAGCAGATGTTTCTGTTGTTGAGCCTGCCGGGCGACTCTATGTACTCAAGTCAGGAGTAGAAGAAGCCTTGTGCAGCAGTTCTATAGCGATTTTTGTGGGTGGCTTGTGTGAGCGCCATGTTGAGGGCCAGGGAGTGAGCGCCCTAAGTCACAGAGCCCTGCGATAGGCCTGTTTAATCAGTGGTTAGATTAGCTATCAGTATTTGATCGTGTGCCCAGCGATCATAGTGAACATATGTATATATAGGGTAGTGATTTAATTGAGCCATTGAGCTAAAATAAGTAATGTTGAGAAGACATGCTGGAGGGAGCAGTGGTACGTCCGCTCTTGATGGAGGTCAAGGGTCATTTGAGGGGGCGGCGGCCCCCCAGCGACGCGGCCGGGCGATAGCTCCCGGTGACGTGTCAAGACATGTTTCCAGCTTGGACTCGTCCAGGATGGGGGAGTACCCATCACAATTGGACGGTGCGGCGTCGGAGGGCAAAATTTAATGCTGGGATATCATTTTATTCTTTATGTTCTGTTAGGAAAACATTATATTGGCATGGTAATGGAATTACAGGTTTGTCTGGGACGAAGTTAATGGAGGAACTTCGAGGCAGAGAAGAAGTGTATGTTGAACTCTGTGGTAGAGCAGAACTCCATAGTTAGGAGCTGACTTCAAGCCGTGTAGAGCAGTGTAGAAGAGCTTCACGTATCCTTGTGGAATCAGTGTAGAAGCGTCACTGATGTTGGAGCAGGACTTCGTTGTGCAGCAGACTGGGAGAACTGCAGAAGTGCCTTTCCTGATATTTGGTAGGACCTGGAGATATGCATTGGTAGTGAACCTCTAGGAGCAGAACAAAGGTTCATGGTGGACACATAATTGAATAAGGGAAGTGTTTGAATGCTTATTGACATGTAAGACACAGTGTAAGGTTATAGATTGATTTCTTCTTTTGTTGGGGAATACTTATGTAGATATTTCAGGTATTTCGGCCCCAAGCAGAGTTTCATATACTTTTAGGGTTGAGAATACAGTACTGTTGTGACAGAATTTCAGCCGCAAGCAGTGAGGGAGTAGTAGCTTGTGAACCAAGGGTTTTACAACCGTTGGATATGGACAGTTGGTTGGTCCAACTGTCCATATCCAACGGCTGTAAAACATATCCAACAACCAGTACTGGTTGCCCAACCAGTACTGGTTGTGCAACCAGTACTGGTTGTCCAACCAGTACGGTTGGGCAAGGTACTGGGTGAGAGAAACGCTGAGGTTGGCGAGCACTGCATGTGAGCGCCCGGTGTCCTGAGTGAAGGAGATACCGATGTACATAAGTGTGGTAATAGTCTATTATAATTTAAGGGTTAAGTGTAAATATATTGATGAAGGGAATTGTGTTTTGTTCATCCCCCCCCCCCCCCTTATTTATTGTACTAGATAGCCAAATCTTGAAAGCGTACTACCGACTTGGGGTCGGATACAAGGAACAACGTTTATCCATCAAGACCCCTGTTGAATATATATATATATATATATATATATATATATATATATATATATATATATATATATATATATATATATATATATAAAATCTCGTGTCTAACGTTATATAGAGTTAACTTTATATATTCTTGAAGGTTTGCTTGGCAGGCTCCTCCCGGAGAGCTTATCACTCCCGGGATAACGAAGACATCAGGTGAACAAGTCGTCGTAACTTGAGGAGGGTGAAGGCGCTGGCGAGTAATGAGACGATGTCTTAACGCGTCTCCGTGATCGATACACGTTCCTGCTACACCATCTCCCGGATAATGAGCGTCTCGCTTAACTAGACATCAGAGAGGCTATTAAAGATTTTCTTTCCGGTAAAGTTTTTCTGTAACGTTAAACCCTCTGAACCTGGTTTAACGTTTCGTTAGTGAGAACGTGAACTGAAAAAAAACCATCTCCTTCTTTTCGAATTACACGGTTTCGTCAGTGGTAAATTCACACTTTAACCAAACTGGGTACAAATTGTCTCGGGGATATTAAATAAATTTAAAAGACTTTAAATGAGAGCATCAAACAGAGCGTTCCGCTGATTAATTCCATTGAGTTCACATTGAACGCGCAGACCACTGCCCCCCCCCTCCCCCCCCCCCTCCCCCCCCCCCACTAGAGACAAATGCAAACCAAATAACATCAGCAGCGTATGGAATCTGCCAAAGGCATTTACTAACGTAAACAGGGAATCTTTCAAGTTAGAACACACAACCTAGTTAAGTTCAATACTGGAATACACAGCACCGACATGGAATCCGCACTTCGTAAAGAGTGCAAATTAAAGTTTAAAATGTTCAACAGTTTGCAACAACGAGTTGCGCTGAATAAGCTACGGTGACCGGAAGGGAACTCAACCAACACCGTAGCGTATAGTGAAGCAGTAAAAGTGATGTAATCACTAGGTAAAAGAAATACTGTCGGGAATAGACACGAAAGATACGGACCGCCTCAATCTAGAGGAAACAGAGCAAGAGAACACAGCTGGAAGTTGGAAATATAGAGGCTTCTATTTCGCTATGGCTGCCACGAAGTGACTGACCAGAGTGTTGTTGTTTCTGCTCTTTAAAGACGACAGATGCAGGAGTAGAGTGAAAGAGAGGAGACAAGAGAGAGATTTTGTGTGGTACAGATATCAGGTTTCTCAGGCCACATTGCTTGTTAATGCTGTGATTGGAACCATCAAACAAGCACTGCAAGGAAGGTAAGGTAGTTATCGGAAGGAAACGCTAAGCCAGTATATGCCCATATAGCACATGAAAGGGATACAGGGACAAGGATCTGGAATAGAAGCAAAGGTGAAGGAATGGTGCCTAAACACTTCAACCGTCGGGGATCGAACGTAGACCTTCAACAAGAAACGCCGTTGCTGTTCCAACCAGACCAAGTGGAAGGGTCCACCCACCAGTTGGTGTGGTCAATACAGCAGACAAGCACTTCAAGCAGACAGGAAAGTACAGCAATCAAGGAGACGACGGCACGCAGGCATGCAAGCACAACCAGAAACCAAGCAGGCAGCAGTATAGCGAAAATATTATTAGCCATTTCGCCGTAGGAGTGTAATTGCACTCTCTGTCTCTCAGGATAACTACCCTGTACAACAGCCTAGGGACGTAGCTAGTTACCTCAAGAGAGACGTCGACGCTGTGCTCAGACACACTCACTCACACAACTCAACCAGTTCTCTTGATTTTCTCACAACGTCCACAAAGTACCGTCCTATCCTAAACAGAATCCTATCGATGCATAGGAAAAAATCACTCGTGGATTTGTGTGAGCCGCTGTTTCTACTAGCACGATGCATTTGGTACGTTGGTTACCATAACATATCACAACGTCGTGTTAATTTAAAGGACAGGTTGGTGTTCCTTGCTCTCATCTTCAGTAACTTTATTATCGTTAACAAATTATCATAACTTCTGCTTTTAACCTTGATTCAATTGCTTTACAGAGCAATATTTTTTTTTCATAGTTTGTCAGATATCCTATTTTAAAAAGTCTACTTGTGTATTTTGCCTTAATTATCAAAATATTTATCTTCTAGAGGAAGACAGCTGTAAATATGGTGGAGAGCACAACAAGTTTGTAATATTGTTCTTGTCAATGGATCATCCCCACAATGGGTTGCTCAAATATTCGACAATATTTTTGTGACAATATTTTTGTTTTGTGTGTGTGTGGGTTTTCGGGTTACCAGCTGATTAGGTCCGTACATGTCTGCTTACCTGAGCCTCTCTGCCAGGTAGCCAGTCAGTTTATGTGTCCTGGAGTTCAAATTGATCAGAGTTCGAGTTCAGATTGTCGGTTCTCTGATGCAGTGACTCACGATCCTCTTTCCACCTATTTTGATCTTGTGGTTATCTGTTTTTGACACGAAAGAGGGAGATAATTTCTACTATACTCAAAGCCAGTTCATTCTCAATGCTTCCTGACCGTCCCTGCAAAAAATGTGGCTCATTTGGCTTTAAAATTTTCACGGTTACAAGAGTTTGTTCTCTATCATTCAACTTGTGCCTCCGTGTATCTTATGTGTGATGAAATGACCACTTTTCTCAGTCTGGTGGTAATCCAGGTGTGTAAAATTTCTGGACCTTCTCAAGAAAAGGAAATTCTTATTGTATTTTATGAGATTGAGACTCCAGGCTAATTCTGCTTTCTTAATCCACCACTGTCTCCCAGATGGACAGTGTGAACACTGTCACAGGGAACTGTTCTGTCCTCAGACAGAACAGTTATCTGTGTTCACCTTTCTGACAGGAGAAGGGAATTATCACGGAAAAGCGCCAAGCCATTACGACTATGTAGCACTTGGAAGGGGTCTAGATAAAGATTTGGGATGGGACGAGGGAAAGGAATGGTGCCCAACCACATGAGAAATGGATCTTGTATCAACGTTACCCGTGTGCTCACTGAGCTGTGTTTGTAGAGTGAAACAATAGTTCCATACATATATTGATAGCTATTAACAATAGCTATTTTTTTAATATACTCTGATCAGTTTTAGTCAGATATTTCTATTTGTATGTTCACTGAAGTTGCTTATTTAGCTCACCTCGACAACTTATTCATGTAATCCATTCCATTTACTTGAAATTCTTACGCTAGGGAGCTGGTTTCTAGCATTCCTCTTTTCATTTACGTCTCCAGCTTCCATTAGATAACTTTGTTACTTTTCCGTGATATCTTGTATGTTGGTAACATATCTCTCCTTGTTTTCTCTCTCCTGCAATGTGAGGTGGAGTCGATGACTGGCTCTCAATACACGTTGATGTGTGTGTGTGTGTGTGTGTGTGTGTGTGTGTGTGTGTGTGTGTGTGTGTGTGTGTGTGTGTGTGTGTGTGTGTTTGAACTCCTTTCCTCAGCTTTCTTATATGCTAATTCCCGTCATAAGCGAGTCATCACAACAGGTGTCTTCAGTGACACGTGTTGGCTCCTTGGTCACGTGTCTCAAGTCTCCAATTACATTTCACCTATTTATCTCTACTTCCTATACGTGTCTGTGTGATAAGATAGCATAAAAATAGCTAAAATCCTACAGAGTCTCTTCATGTCATTACCACTTCACATAAGCCTCTCTCTCTCTCTCTCTCTCTCTCTCTCTCTCTCTCTCTCTCTCTCTCTCTCTCTCTCTCTCTCTCTCTCTCTCTCTCTCTCTCTCTCTCTCTCCATACAAGCCACACTCATCATTCTAGCCCCCACTCATCATCGTAGCTTCGCTGGCCATCCTAACCGCGTTGTTTCATTATTGTTCAACACATTCTCTTGCTAAGACGAGTAGTTCTTAGCCACACCCGAAACACCCTCTGGAACAATGTTCTTCATGCGAGTCTCCTTCAACGTTTGCCTGCCTTCCTAGGACCTCTTAGAACTTCCTAGGACCTCTTAAGACCTCCTAGGACCTCTTAGGACCTCCTAGGACCTCTTAGGACCTTCTAGAACCTCTTAGGACCTCTTAGGACCTCTTAGGACCTCCTAGGACCTCATAGGACCTTCTAGAACCTCTTAGGACCTCTTAGGACCTCCTAGGACCTCTTAGGACGTTCTAGGACCTCTTAGGACCTCCTAGGACCTCTTAGGACCTCCTAGGACCTCCAGGAGGAGAGAAACTCGCCTGTCGTTCCTTCATTTCCTTTGCAATCTATTTGTCGTTAATGAACGAGAACTTTGAGCGAGAACGAGACCTTGTGCACGAGACCCGTACACCAGCTCTCACAGTAGCCGACTCGCAGACTCCCCATCATGGCAATAACATCGGGAGATGCTAATTGTTTCTCATGCTCGATGAGAAATTACACTTTTTGCATACAAAAAGTGCACGATGAATATTGCGTTTTCTATGCAGATGATGAGTCATAATAACGTGGCTGAAGATATGATGATTAAACCATTCATCAGGAATTGAAGATAGGACGATGTTTCGGTCCATCTTGGACCATTATCAAGTCGTATATCACATACGACTTGATGTGTATATCACAAATGTCGTTTCTCCATCTTTTTGCGTTTTCTATTGTCAACATTTTCAAGGGGAGCCTCTTCCATATGTGGTGTGACTTCGCCAGGGTCTAATGGTGTCCATCTGTTGTGCTTGGCTCGCTGGATGAAGCATTTCCACCTCGCCAACTGTTGCTAACGATGAGTTTACAATTATTTTGTTCCTCACTGATGAAGTTTGATGATAAGAATATGTCAGGGAAAACTAGTTCAGGCTGTTTATTACTTGTTCGCTACATAGTGGCCAAGGATTCCATAGTTAGTAGTGAGACGTGACGCTGTTCATCTCTTAGCATCTCATACGATTTAATAAACATTTAGTTTGAAATGGTTTTGCTTAACCAATTACACTGACAATTTCTTCCCAGGGTAGTAATTGTTAATGTCAAATTACTTATGCCTCCAACGTCTAGAAAAGGGTAGTTATTAGATCAGATTTACTAGATCAAATTGACAATTACTAGATATGTCAACAGCTCTTTATCTAGAGCTGTTGACAGGTTGTACACAGGTCAAGATAAGGATAGTGTTAGCGGGCCAAAGCGCCAAGCCATTACGACTGTATAGCACTTGAAAGGAGTCAGGATAAAGGATTAGGGATCGGACGGGGAAGGAGGGGGAGGGGGGCGTGTGTGTAAGGAAGTAAGGAAAATGTGCCCAACCAGTTACTGATGTGTATTTAATGAGAGGACTAACTATCCAATACCCTGAACTAGCATAGGTCATGGCGGCCCAGTGCTGACATGACCCCGACCTATAAAGTTGGGGGTCATATAGCAGCAACCTATAGACCGTATATCAGGTCAAACTGATACCGAGAGAAGGGTAAACAAACCCTTCAAGACACCCTGCATACAGTAGGAGATGATGCAGGGAGGAATTTTAGGTACTTACTAGAGATTCAAACCTATCTCAAGGTAAGTGTAGGTTTATCAGTGGGTGTGGCCTCACAGTGTGGGTTTATCAGTGGGTGTGGCCTCTCAGTGTGGGCTTATCAGAGGGTGTGGCCTCTCAGTGTGGGTTTATCAGTGGGTGTGGCCTCTCAGTGTGGGTTTATCAGTGAGCGTGGCCTCTCAGTGTGGGTTTATCAGTGAGTGTAGCCTCTCAGTGTGGGTTTATCAGTGGGTGTAGCCTCTCAGTGTGGGTTTATCAGTGAGTGTGGCCTCACAGTGTGGGTTTATCAGTGGGTGTGGCCTCTCAGTGTAGGTTTATCAGTGGGTGCGGCCTCTCAGTGTAGGCTTATCAGTGGGTGTGGCCTCTCAGTGTGGGTTTAACGAGCGGGGTGTTATGGGATGCAATGCGTTTCCAGTTCCTCTTTACTCCTCCTTAACACACTCAGACTACAAGATAACTGTCGGACACGTCGCCTTAACTCGCCAGCTTGGGACTTACGCGCCAAGGAAGACTCTAATCATCGAGATTTGTTCTTATCTTCAGAAGGCTCACGCATAGACTGAACTAATTGCAATGGGACAGCACCTGAGGAAGACATTCTTCTCTGATTCCTTTTATCTCGTTTAAGGCGTTTTCTTGCGTTAACATCCGGTTCACTACGTGAATAACATCCGGTTCGCCACGTGAATAACATCCGGTTCGCCACGTGAATAACATCCGGTTCGCCACGTGAATAACATCCGGTTCGTCACGTGAATAACATCCGGTTCGCCACGTGAATAACATCCGGTTCGCCACGTGAATAACATCCGGTTCGCCACGTGAATCCATTTGTTTCACAATGTGCAGGAATTTTGTAATGACGTAATTATCATTCTTATTGCTGGCAAATAATTTTAGTTGTCCGCTATACCGAGTGTAGCGCTATCATCCTAGGTGTACCGCTGTACGGAGTGTGGTGTTGTCATACCTGGAGAACCGCTGTACCAGGTGCGCTACTCACAAACATACTTTACGTGATTAAAACAGAATTATGTTTAGAGTTAAAATATTTAAATTCACAATCTCACAAAAAAGTTTTAAGAATCTCATACAATAATAATAATAATAATAATAATAATAATAATAATAATACCAGGAAATAGAAATAATTAGAATATCAACAGAAACTTCGCCAAAGAACAGCTTTCAGGGAGACCTTTCTAAGAGTGTCTAAATGATAGTAATTCACCTGTTCACCTCCCGCCCCCCCTCACAATAACACCAGGAAACACCGCCCCCCCCTCTCACAATAACACCAGGAAACACCGCCCCCCCCTCTCACAATAACACCAGGAAACACCGCCCCCTCTCACAATAACACCAGGAAACACCGCCCCCTCTCACAATAACACCAGGAAACACCGCCCCCCCTCTCACAATAACACCAGGAAACACCGCCCCCTCTCACAATAACACCAGGAAACACCGCCCCCCCTCTCACAATAACACCAGGAAACACCGCCCCCTCTCACAATAACACCAGGAAACACCGCCCCCCTCTCACAACAACACCAGGAAACACCGCCCCCCTCTCACAATAACACCAGGAAACACCGCCCCCTCTCACAATAACACCAGGAAACACCGCCCCGCTCTCACAATAACACCAGGAAACACCGCCCCCCTCTCACAACAACACCAGGAAACACCGCCCCCTCTCACAACAACACCAGGAAACACCGCCCCCCTCTCACAACAACACCAGGAAACACCGCCCCCCTCTCACAATAACACCAGGAAACACCGCCCCCCTCTCACAATAACACCAGGAAACACCGCCCCCCTCTCACAACAACACCAGGAAACACCGCCCCCTCTCACAACAACACCAGGAAACACCGCCCCCTCTCACAATAACACCAGGAAACACCGCCCCCTCTCACAACAACACCAGGAAACACCGCCCCCCTCTCACAACAACACCAGGAAACACCGCCCCCTCTCACAATAACACCAGGAAACACCGCCCCCTCTCACAACAACACCAGGAAACACCGCCCCCTCTCTCAACAACACCAGGAAACACTTTAAAGTAATGTGTTGTGTGCGGGTGTCAAGGCGAGACAGTGATCGACAAATTACCTCCCTCTGTTCGCGACTCTCCCTTTCTTCTCACTGTCTCTCTCACCCGAGGAACTGCTCTCTCAGCTGCCTCTCACTGCTATAAAGCTCTCGCTGCAAGCCCTTCTGGGAACTCGTGGCTATCGCTGAAGCAGTAACTGAAGCAATTACTCAAGCAGTCACTTAACGTAATATATTTCCTTCCACTGGAAAATTAGAGAGAACTTTTGTATATATTTTGATAGTAAATTTCGGCTTTTTAGCGTTAGACTTTTGTTTATTGCTCCAACTTCCCTCTTTATTAACACAAAATAAATAAGGTTACGTAATTTACCTTTAATAGTATAGCCGACTTTTGTGGTTAATTTTTATTTTATTAGTGTAGGTTAAAATTTTACGTGGAGAAAAACGGTTAAGGAATTAATATTTTTGTCAGTAATTAAATAAAGCTAGAGCATATAACTCATTTCTTGAAATGTACCGAAAAGTATTATGTTGGTTTCTTCCAGCATTTGATACTTTCTAAAAAATTATATAAAAGGTTAGATAAGTATACTTTCATAATGAAAAAAATAAAACGTCTAAATACAGGAAATCACCCCACGTACCACAGTGGGGGATTTAAGTCCTCTGCCTCCCTCCTCCAGATATCCATTCATCCTATTCATCATACTGAACAACCAGAGTGGATAGCAGGTCAAATTAAATCAAATTACTGAAACCACCTGACGCTTAACTATTCATTCATAAGAAGTAATATTATTAACTTTTATTTAATAATAGAGTATATAATTCCACTGAAAAAAGCCGGTCTTTGAAATTGAGCGCCAACTATATGAATCAAATAACGAAATAACAATGTCGACGATAATCTGTTTTTTTGTTCTTGAGTCGACACTTTTAAGTTTACAAACACACATAATGGTAAAAACTAAAAAGACAGAACGTCCTATGGTGATTGCTCCTGGCGTGATCCCTACAGGGCCTGTTTAGCATCATTCTCCCGTTACCGGTTATCTTGAGGTTATCTTGAGATGATTTCGGGGCTTTTTAGTGTCCCCGCGGCCCGGTCCTCGACCAGGCCTCCACCCCCAGGAAGCAGCCCGTGACAGCTGACTAACACCCAGGTACCTATTTTACTGCTAGGTAACAGGGGCATAGGGTGAAAGAAACTCTGCCCATTGTTTCTCGCCGGCGCCTGGGATCGAACCCAGGACCACAGGATCACAAGTCCAGCGTGCTGTCCGCTCGGCCGACCGGCTCCCCCCTCCCGGTGATGCAAGTAGAGGTTTCACCACCTCGAATCATCTTGCTGGTGAAAAATCGTGTTAGATTGAAACACATGAAGCGCTGTACTATTCTGCTGGAAAGTCCTCGCTTCCTCCCTTCATTCGTACAACACATTTTTAAGACTGTTTTACTCTTTAGTATAATGTAAATTTCGAAATATTTTGTGTGTGTGTGTACTCACCTAGTTGTGGTTGCGGGGGTTGAGCTCTGATTCTTTGGTCCCGTCTCTCAACTGTCAGTTAACTGGTGTACAGATTCCTGAGCCTACTGGGTTCTAACATATCTACATTTGAAACTGTGTATGGAGTCAGCCTTCACCACATCATTACTAAATGTAATCCATTTGTTTACTACTGTGTGTGTGTGTGTGTGTGTGTGTGTGTGTGTGTGTGTGTGTGTGTGTGTACTCACCTAGTTGTACTCACCTAGTTGTGTTTGCGGGGGTTGAGCTCTGGCTCTTTGGTCCCGCCTCTCAACCGTCAATCAACAGGTGTACAGATTCATGAGCCTATCGGGCTCTGTCATATCTGTGTGTGTGTGTGTGTGTGTGTGTGTGTGTGTGTGTGTGTGTGTGTGTGTGTGTGTGTGTGTGTGTGTGTGTGTGTGTGTGTAACTTCGAAAAAAGCTTACCAAAATATTTTTGAAGTTAAATGTGCAGTCTGCTACTGCTTCCTCATCTCCTAATTTACTCACCCACGTCTGATGCTCTAAAGGGACTTCCTATGTCCCACTGATCGACAGATACTCAAATTATTCCCCTAACAAACGGACCTTTCTTTCTCTAATTTCCGCAAGAGAGAGAGAAAAAGAGATTCTCTTCCGTTTGTTTGTAAGTTTCAGACATTTAGTGCAAACTTGACGACAGGATTACACTGTCGACTTTCTATCTCTCAAAATGACTGGTAGGAGTGAGTGGTGGGCGGGAGGCGAGGAGGAGGGAGAAAGCTACTATATAAGACACCGTGGAAGGTAGTTGTTATCCAGACTGTAGGGTGGATAGGCGCCGAGGAACCACAGCGTCGACGGGTGCTTCTTCCAGCTCAGCTTCCGTCTACTGTCTCCGTGACGAGTACTGGTGTCGCCTGCTGAAACATCTTCCTCTGCTTCGCTTACATTAATTGTCTCCCGGTGAAAGAAACAGTGAGCTAAGCAAACCAGAGGAAACAAATTTGACCCGAGTTATTCTGGTCATGTTTATCTGGGAGTTACTGGAAGTGGTTAGGCGTTCTGTGATGTGAAGGACCTCATCAGAACGACAGAGAACGCGAGGAGCGCCTTCTAGGGGCCCCGGTGAAGCATCTCTTTGGAACACAAATATTGTCTGTTTCCCGGTGACATCGGAACAACTTGGCCACACGTATCAAGGACATGACCAGGTTACGGGATCTTGTTCTGAGCAGCAGTAAGTGAATCGTCACAGTCACCAACCATGAAGAGGATGTGTCTATTACTGTTGGTAAGCGTCACATTATATCTCTACTAATGATTGTGTTTTGTTCTGCTCTCCACGACTGGTAGATAATAACGTTTAAGAGAACGCTGTTCCCACTATCCTCGACTGGTAGATCTTAACCTTAGAGAGAACGCTGGGCCCGCTCTCCCTAGACTGGTAGATGTTAACCTTAGAGAGAACGCTGGGCCCGCTCTCCTCGACTGGTAGATGTTAACCTTAGAGAGAACGCTGGGCCCGCTCTCCTCGACTGGTAGATGTTAACCTTAGAGAACGCTGGGCCCGCTCTCCTCGACTGGTAGATGTTAACCTTAGAGAACGCTGGGCCCGCTCTCCTCGACTGGTAGATGTTAACCTTAGAGAACGCTGGGCCCGCTCTCCTCGACTGGTAGATGTTAACCTTAGAGAACGCTGGGCCCGCTCTCCTCGACTGGTAGATGTTAACCTTAGAGAACGCTGGGCCCGCTCTCCTCGACTGGTAGATAATAACTTTAGAGATAATACTGGGCCCGCTCTTCTCGTTAGCAGTGCATCATCGTCCGGAACAAAGTTATGTTTCTAGAGGTGTTGTAAGAACATAAACAAGAATATCCTCCCCGAATCTTACCGAGTATTAGTAAGACATAGATTATGATGTGCATCTCGCCGTACTACTGGAAGGCCATCACCTCCCTTGGAAATATTCAACGTAGAATAACGTAGTTATCCTTGGAATTATAAATATTTTGAAGATAAAGAACACTGTAATTAGACACCCCAGAAAAGGCATAGAACTACTGAAGTAGACGAATACAAAATAAATAGTATAAGAAAGGTGATATATTCAAGACCATCAAACTGAGGTAGAAGTAGTAAACGGAGCCAGTTTGGGCATATTTACAGGTAGAGAAAAATGTAAACATTTTATCGAAAATACGTTCGTGGAGAGAGAGATAGAGAAATACACCTCAAGGAACGCCATTGAAACAATTTGTATTCACTTTAATGAGTTTACATAGGAACGAAAAAACTTTATTATATGAAAACTTGCAACTTTGTCTAATATTTGTCTCAAGTGACGGATGGCTTGTGTTGGTGATGGGTGAGTCTTGTGTTGGTGATGGATGATTCTTATGTTGGTGATGGGTGAGTCTTGTGTTGGTGATGGTTGAGTCTTGTGTTGGTGATGGTTGAGTCTTGTGTTGGTGATGGTTGAGTCTTTTGCTGTTGATGGATGGCAATTTTCTTGGTAAAGAACGACGTTTCCATTGGAGATGGATGACTATTGTACTGACGATGGATTACTACTGCACTGATAATGGATGACTACTGTGTTGTCTGTGTCCTTATTCATACACCTGTGTGTACCCGTGTGTGTGTGTGTGTGTGTGTGTGTGTGTGTGTGTGTGTGTGTGTGTGTGTGTGTGTTGCTAAATTAAGTTTCCTTAGCGTGTCTTCGTAACTCAACATCTTTATCTCTGGCGCCAGTCTTGTATCTTTGTATATATGAATGAGAGAATGTTTGTATTATATTTGTCAATAAATTAATCAATTTTCATTTCCAAAATATATACAGATACGTGACAATTAGTTGATATAGAGCTTGCTTAAATATAAGTATATCTTTTACAAAGCCACAATTAGGCATAAGTATATCTTTTACAAAGCCACAATTAGGCATAAGTATATCTTTTACAAAGCCACAATTAGGCATAAGTATATCTTTTACAAAGCCACAATTAGGCATAAGTATATCTTTTACAAAGCCACAATTAGGCATAAGTATATCTTTTACAAAGCCACAATTAGGCATAAGTATATCTTTTACAAAGCCACAATTAGGCATAAGTATATCTTTTACAAAGCCACAATTGGGCATAAGTATATCTTTTACAAAGCCATAATTAGGCAAGGTAGAGAAACAAGCAGGAACTATCCACCTGGATCACCAAGGCCGCAGTCTACAAGGGTTGTTGACTTCTAAGTGTATTACATTCTTTAATAACAAGGAGTTTGTTGGCCTTGAGGTCATGAATAATGTGCGGAACGTGCTGGCTTTATCCATCTGCCACCTGCATCTCAAGTGCTTCCTCAAGCGACAGGAAATGTATTTATGTATATAGAGGAGAAACTGCACCATGTGTTGTTTACCAGCGTCAACACAGCACAGCTCTCTTGCGTGCGACTGTATGCTGGTGTTGAGTGCAGCTTCAATTGCGTGAGGCTGTATGCCGGTGTTGAGTGCAGCTTGAATTGCGTGAGGCTGTATGCCGGTGTTGAGTGCAGCTTCAATTGCGTGCGACTGTATGCCGGTGTTGGGTGCAGCTTCAATTGCGTGCGTGAGTATATCAGTGTTGAGATTCAGCTTCTTTTGCGTGTATCTGCGTGATGTTGAGTTGCAAGATTTAAGCATCCACATTTGTACAACTGCATCAAGATCTCACAATTATAAGAGTGTTATGAGTTAGAGAGTTATGAGTCCGGGTGTTATGAGGACGGGCTGTTATGAGGACGGGCTGTTATGATCTACACGATTTGTTATACGAACTTAACAAGCTTAAAGATTTAATCCTCAACCACATGATTTAACTCATTATACATTAACCATACTGAACATAAGGTAATTACTCCCATATCAGGTAATAATATATACCACAACACAATATATTAATTGTGATAAGAAAAATGATTGTGCACAGAATTTTTGCCAATAAATAATACAAGCTCTGGCTTTTTGGTAAAAAAAAAAAGCTTTTTCTGTAATAAAAACGAAAAATATCATGATATGATGCTCATGTTAGGACAAAAAGGAGATAGTTTTAATTATTTATATAGTTGTTATATGCTTATTTACTTGGTTTATTGGCATTTCTTTGGAATGTATGTGAATACAGATCTGTTATTAATTACAGAACGAAGTGTATTTTAAACGCATGTGTACTGGGCGGTATTCTGACTGTTGGTGTTGGTGTTATACACTTGACCTCCATTGCCAGATGGCGCTGAAATCTGTGTACAAAGATACAGGAAATTCACTGACGCGGAGACAGTAAATCACCAAAATAATTATAGAGAAAACATCTCTGTGTGTTTTGGTGTGTGTTTGTGTACTCGCCTTGTTGTGCTTGAAGGGGTTGAGCTTCGGCTCTTTGGTCCGGACACTCAACTGTCGGTCAACTGGTGTACAGATTCCTGTACTGTCAATTGTCAATCCATTGGTGTGCGGATGTGTGTATGTGTGTGTGTGTAGTCATCTAGTTGTGCTTGCGGTGAATGTAGCGCTTCTGCATGGAGGTAATTTCCGTCCTAAGGAACTAAAGGCGAGAGTGCCCATAGTCTGGGATGCGAAAGTGTGTTATGATTGGCGACAAGTTGAATGCAGGAGCAATCAGCGGGCACAACCCATGTCATGCCCACTGGTTGCAGGCATGCCACGGGTTATGCCCGTTATGACCCCCTGTAGCCTGGTGGAGCGAGTCTATCCTGGGAGAGTTATTCAGCTTTGTGGACCCGAGATGAAGAGGTCAGAGAAAGAAAATATATAATAAACGTCAGTGAATAATTTAAAAATACGAGCAGAGGATGAGCGTCTGGTAATAAGTGACATGAAATGAGATGTCGATCCTCTGGTGACGTGACGTGACGCGAGCAGGACGTCGTGACCTCACTTACGTCACAGCAGTCGTCAGAGGTGGTCGTACTTCGTTTATCTCATGGCGAAAGAAGACTATAGTTCCCTGTGTTAGTGCTGGAGTGAAGGCTACTTGTTTGCAAGTGTGAGGAAGCGGTTGGGGACATAGAACACCATTCATCTGTGATTTGGATATATTAGAGGCGACCTGGAAGCGAGTGATTGGTCGCGCCTTTGTGGAAGTCTAACTGTGTTGCTCCTTCAAGAGGAAGAAAGTAAGCAGATGTTTCTGTTGTTGAGCCTGCCGGGCGACTCTATGTACTCAAGTCAGGAGTAGAAGAAGCCTTGTGCAGCAGTTCTATAGCGATTTTTGTGGGTGGCTTGTGTGAGCGCCGTGTTGAGGGCCAGGGAGTGAGCGCCCTAAGTCACAGAGCCCTGCGATAGGCCTGTTTAATCAGTGGTTAGATTAGCTATCAGTATTTGATCGTGTGCCCAGCGATCATAGTGAACATATGTATATATAGGGTAGTGATTTTATTGAGCCATTGAGCTAAAATAAGTAATGTTGAGAAGACATGCTGGAGGGAGCAGTGGTACGTCCGCTCTTGATGGAGGTCAAGGGTCATCTGAGGGGGCGGCGGCCCCCCAGCGACGCGGCCGGGCGATAGCTCCCAGTGACGTGTCAAGACATGTTTCCAGCTTGGACTCGTCCAGGATGGGGGAGTACCCATCACAATTGGACGGTGCGGCGTCGGAGGGCAAAATTTAATGCTGGGATATCATTTTATTCTTTATGTTCTGTTAGGAAAACATTATATTGGCATGGTAATGAAATTACAGGTTTGTCTGGGACGAAGTTATTGGAGGAACTTCGAGGCAGAGAAGAAGTGTATATTGAACTCTGTGGTAGAGCAGAACTCCATAGTGAGGAGTTGACTTCAAGCCGTGTAGAGCAGTGTAGAAGAGCTTCACGTATCCTTGTGGAATCAGTGTAGAAGCGTCACTGATGTTGGAGCAGGACTTCGTTGTACAGCAGACTGGGAGAACTGCAGAAGTGCCTTTCCTGATATTTGGTAGGACCTGGAGATATGCATTGGTAGTGAACCTCTAGGAGCAGAACAGAGGTTCATGGTGGACACATAATTGTATAAGGGAAGTGTTTGAATGCTTATTGACATGTAAGACACAGTGTAAGGTTATAGATTGATTTCTTCTTTTGTTGGGGAATACTTATGTAAATATTTCAGGTATTTCGGCCCCAAGCAGAGTTTCATATACTTTTAGGGTTAAGAATACAGTACTGTTGTGACAGAATTTCAGCCGCAAGCAGTGAGGGAGTAGTAGCTTGTGAACCAAGGGTTTTACAACCGTTGGATATGGACAGTTGGTTGGTCCAACTGTCCATATCCAACGGCTGTAAAACATATCCAACAACCAGTACTGGTTGTGCAACCAGTACTGGTTGTCCAACCAGTACTGGTTGTGCAACCAGTACTGGTTGTCCAACCAGTACGGGTTGTCCAACCAGTACGGTTGTCCAACCAGTACTGGTTGCCCAACCAGCA
Organism: Procambarus clarkii; assembly: GCF_040958095.1. Classification (NCBI taxonomy): domain Eukaryota; kingdom Metazoa; phylum Arthropoda; class Malacostraca; order Decapoda; family Cambaridae; genus Procambarus; species Procambarus clarkii. Next base: position 46,066,360 of record NC_091157.1, read on the forward strand.
CGGTTGGGCAAGGTACTGGGTGAGAGAAACGCTGAGGTTGGCGAGCACTGCATGTGAGCGCCCGGTGTCCTGAGTGAAAGAGATACCGATGTACATAAGTGTGGTAATAGTCTATTATAATTTAAGGGTTAAGTGTAAACATATTGATGAAGGGAATTGTGTTTTGTTCATCCCCCCCCCCCCTAATTTATTGTACTAGATAGCCAAATCTTGAAAGCGTACTACCGACTTGGGGTCGGATACAAGGAACAACGTTTATCCATCAAGACCCCTGTTGAATATATATATATATATATATATATATATATATATATATATATATATATATATATATATATATATATATATATATATATATATGTCGTACCTAGTAGCCAGAACGCACTTCTCAGCCTACTATGCAAGGCCCGATTTGCCTAATAAGCCAAGTTTTCATGAATTAATTGTTTTTCGACTACCTAACCTACCTAACCTAACCTAACTTTTTCGGCTACCTAACCAAACCTAACCTATAAAGATAGGTTAGGTTAGGTTAGGTAGGGTTGGTTAGGTTCGGTCATATATCTACGTTAATTTTAACTCCAATAAAAAAAAAATGACCTCATACATAATGAAATGGGTAGCTTTATCATTTCATAAGAAAGAAATTAGAAAAAATATATTAATTCAGGAAAACTTGGCTTATTAGGCAAATCGGGCCTTGATTAGTAGGCCAAAAAGTGAGTTCTGGCTACTAGGTACGACATATATATATATATATATATATATATATATATATATATATATATATATATATATATATATATATATATATATATATATAAAATCTCGTGTCTAACGTTATATAGAGTTAACTTTATATATTCTTGAAGGTTTGCTTGGCAGGCTCCTCCCGGAGAGCTTATCACTCCCGGGATAACGAAGACATCAGGTGAACAAGTCATCGTAACTTGAGGAGGGTGAAGGCGCTGGCGAGTAATGAGACGATGTCTTAACGCGTCTCCGTGATCGATACACGTTCCTGCTACACCATCTCCCGGATAATGAGCGTCTCGCTTAACTAGACATCAGAGAGGCTATTAAAGATTTTCTTTCCGGTAAAGTTTTTCTGTAACGTTAAACCCTCTGAACCTGGTTTAACGTTTCGTTAGTGAGAACGTGAACTGAAAAAAAACCATCTCCTTCTTTTCGAATTACACGGTTTCGTCAGTGGTAAATTCACACTTTAACCAAACTGGGTACAAATTGTCTCGGGGATATTAAATAAATTTAAAAGACTTTAAATGAGAGCATCAAACAGAGCGTTCCGCTGATTAATTCCATTGAGTTCACATTGAACGCGCAGACCACTGCCCCCCCCCCCCCCCCCCACTAGAGACAAATGCAAACCAAATAACATCAGCAGCGTATGGAATCTGCCAAAGGCATTTACTAACCTAAACAGGGAATCTTTCAAGTTAAAATACACAACCTAGTTAAGTTCAATACTGGAATACACAGCACCGACATGGTATCCGCACTTCGTAAAGAGTAAAAATTAAAGTTTAAAATGTTCAGCAGTTTGCAACAACGAGTTGCGCTGAATAAGCTACGGTGACCGGAAGGGAACTCAACCAACACCGTAGCGTATAGTGAAGCAGTAAAAGTGATGTAATCACTAGGTAAAAGAAATACTGTCGGGAATAGACACGAAAGATACGGACCGCCTCAATCTAGAGGAAACAGAGCAAGAGAACACAGCTGGAAGTTGGAAATATAGAGGCTTCTATTTCGCTATGGCTGCCACGAAGTGACTGACCAGAATGTTGTTGTTTCTGCTCTTTAAAGACGACAGATGCAGGAGTAGAGTGAGAGAAAGAGAGGAGACAAAAGAGAGATTTTGTGTGGTACAGATATCAGGTTTCTCAGGCCACATTGCTCGTTAATGCTGTGATTGGAACCATCGAACAAGCACTGCAAGGAAGGTAAGGTAGTTATCGGAAGGAAACGCTAAGCCAGTATATGCCCATATAGCACATGAAAGGGATACAAGGACAAGGATCTGGAATAGAAGCAAAGGTGAAGGAATGGTGCCTAAACACTTCAACCGTCGGGGATCGAACGTAGACCTTCAACAAGAAACGCCGTTGCTGTTCCAACCAGACCAAGTGGAAGGGTCCACCCACCAGTTGGTGTGGTCAATACAGCAGACAAGCACTTCAAGCAGACAGGAAAGTACAGCAATCAAGGAGACGACGGCACGCAGGCATGCAAGCACAACCAGAAACCAAGCAGGCAGCAGTATAGCGAAAATATTATTAGCCATTTCGCCGTAGGAGTGTAATTGCACTCTCTGTCTCTCAGGATAACTACCCTGTACAACAGCCTAGGGACGTAGCTAGTTACCTCAAGAGAGACGTCGACGCTGTGCTCAGACACACTCACTCACACAACTCAACCAGTTCTCTTGATTTTCTCACAACGTCCACAAAGTACCGTCCTATCCTAAACAGAATCCTATCGATGCATAGGAAAAAATCACTCGTGGATTTTTGTGAGCCGCTGTTTCTACTAGCACGATGCATTTGGTACGTTTGTTACCATAACATATCACAACGTCGTGTTAATTTAAAGGACAGGTTGGTGTTCCTTGCTCTCATCTTCAGTAACTTTATTATCTTTAACAAATTATCATAACTTCTGCTTTTAACCTTGATTCAATTGCTTTACAGAGCAATATTTTTTTTCATAGTTTGTCAGATATCCTATTTTAAAAAGTCTACTTGTGTATTTTGCCTTAATTATCAAAATATTTATCTTCTAGAGCAAGACAGCTGTAAATATGGTGGAGAGCACAACAAGTTTGTAATATTGTTCTTGTCAATGGATCATCCCCACAATGGGTTGCTCAAATATTCGACAATATTTTTGTGACAGGTTTGGTTTTCGGGTTACCAGCTGATTAGGTCCGTACATGTCTGCTTACCTGAGCCTCTCTGCCAGGTAGCCAGTCAGTTTATGTGTCCTGGAGTTCAAATTGATCAGAGTTCGAGTTCAGATTGTCGGTTCTCTGATGCAGTGACTCACGATCCTCTTTCCACCTATTTTGATCTTGTGGTTATCTGTTTTTGACACGAAAGAGGGAGATAATTTCTACTATACTCAAAGCCAGTTCATTCTCAATGCTTCCTGACCGTCCCTACAAAAAATGTGGCTCATTTGGCTTTAAAATTTTCACGGTTACAAGAGTTTGTTCTCTATCATTCAACTTGTGCCTCCGTGTATCTTATATGTGATGAAATGACCACTTTTCTCAGTCTGGTGGTAATCCAGGTGTGTAAAATTTCTGGACCTTCTCAAGAAAAGGAAATTCTTATTGTATTTTATGAGATTGAGACTCCAGGCTAATTCTGCTTTCTTAATCCACCACTGTCTCCCAGATGGACAGTGTGAACACTGTCACAGGGAACTGTTCTGTCCTCAGACAGAACAGTTATCTGTGTTCACCTTTCTGACAGGAGAAGGGAATTATCACGGAAAAGCGCCAAGCCATTACGACTATGTAGCACTTGGAAGGGGTCTAGATAAAGATTTGGGATGGGACGAGGGAAAGGAATGGTGCCCAACCACATGAGAAATGGATCTTGTATCAACGTTACCCGTGTGCTCACTGAGCTGTGTTTGTAGAGTGAAACAATAGTTCCATACATATATTGATAGCTATTAACAATAGCTATTTTTTTAATATACTCTGATCAGTTTTAGTCAGATATTTCTATTTGTATGTTCACTGAAGTTGCTTATTTAGCTCACCTCGACAACTTATTCATGTAATCCATTCCATTTACTTGAAATTCTTACGCTAGGGAGCTGGTTTCTAGCATTCCTCTTTTCATTTACGTCTCCAGCTTCCATTAGATAACTTTGTTACTTTTTCGTGATATCTTGTATGTTGGTAACATATCTCTCCTTGTTTTCTCTCTCCTGCAATGTGAGGTGGAGTCGATGACTGGCTCTCAATACACGTTGATGTGTGTGTGTGTGTGTGTGTGTGTGTGTGTGTGTGTGTGTGTGTGTGTGTGTGTGTGTGTGTGTGTGTGTGTGTGTGTGTGTGTGTGTTTGAACTCATTTCCTTAGCTTTCTTATATGCTAATTCCCGTCATAAGCGAGTCATCACAACAGGTGTCTTCAGTGACACGTGTTGGCTCCTTGGTCACGTGTCTCAAGTCTCCAATTACATTTCACCTATTTATCTCTACTTCCTATACGTGTCTGTGTGATAAGATAGCATAAAAATAGCTAAAATCCTACAGAGTCTCTTCATGTCATTACCACTTCACATAAGCCTCTCTCTCTCTCTCTCTCTCTCTCTCTCTCTCTCTCTCTCTCTCTCTCTCTCTCTCTCTCTCTCTCTCTCTCTCTCTCTCTCTCTCTCTCTCCATACAAGCCACACTCATCATCGTAGCTTCGCTGGCCATCCTAACCGCGTTGTTTCATTATTGTTCAACACATTCTCTTGCTAAGACGAGTAGTTCTTAGCCACACCCGAAACACCCTCTGGAACAATGTTCTTCATGCGAGTCTCCTTCAACGTTTGCCTGCCTTCCTAGGACCTCCTAGGACCTCTTAGAACTTCCTACGACCTCTTAAGACCTCCTAGGACCTCTTAGGACCTCCTAGGACCTCTTAGGACCTTCTAGAACCTCTTAGGACCTCTTAGGACCTCCTAGGACCTCTTAGGACCTCCTAGGATCTCTTAGGACCTTCTAGAACCTCTTAGGACCTCTTAGGACCTCCTAGGACCTCTTAGGACCTTCTAGGACCTCCTAGGACCTCTTAGGACCTCCTAGGACCTCCTGGAGGAGAGAAACTCGCCTGTCGTTCCTTCATTTCCTTTGCAATCTATTTGTCGTTAATGAACGAGAACTTTGAGCGAGAACGAGACCTTGTGCACGAGACCCGTACACCAGCTCTCACAGTAGCCGACTCGCAGACTCCCCATCAGGGCAATAACATCGGGAGATGCTAATTGTTTCTCATGCTCGATGAGAAATTACACTTTTTGCATACAAAAGTGCACGATGAATATTGCGTTTTCTTTGCAGATGATGAGTCATAATAACGTGGCTGAAGATATGATGATTAAACCATTCATCAGGAATTGAAGATAAGACGATGTTTCGGTCCATCTTGGACCATTATCAAGTCGTATATCACATACGACTTGATGTGTATATCACAAATGTCGTTTCTCCATCTTCTTGCGTTTTCTATTGTCAACATTTTCAAGGGGAGCCTCTTCCATATGTGGTGTGACTTCCCCAGGGTCTAATGGTGTCCATCTGTTGTGCTTGGCTCGCTGGATGAAGCATTTCCACCTCGCCAACTGTTGCTAACGATGAGTTTACAATTATTTTGTTCCTCACTGATGAAGTTTGATGATAAGAATATGTCAGGGAAAACTAGTTCAGGCTGTTTATTACTTGTTCGCTACATAGTGGCCAAGGATTCCATAGTTAGTAGTGAGACGTGACGCTGTTCATCTCTTAGCATCTCATACGATTTAATAAACATTTAGTTTGAAATGGTTTTGCTTAACCAATTACACTGACAATTTCTTCCCAGGGTAGTAATTGTTAATGTCAAATTACTTATGCCTCCAACGTCTAGAAAAGGGTAGTTATTAGATCAGATTTACTAGATCAAATTGACAATTACTAGATATGTCAACAGCTCTTTATCTAGAGCTGTTGACAGGTTGTACACAGGTCAAGATAAGGATAGTGTTAGCGGGCCAAAGCGCCAAGCCATTACGACTGTATAGCACTTGAAAGGAGTCAGGATAAAGGATTAGGGATCGGACGGGGAAGGAGGGGGAGGGGGGCGTGTGTGTAAGGAAGTAAGGAAAATGTGCCCAACCAGTTACTGATGTGTATATAATGAGAGGACTAACTATCCAATACCCTGAACTAGCATAGGTCATGGCGGCCCAGTGCTGACATGACCCCGACCTATAAAGTTGGGGGTCATATAGCAGCAACCTATAGACCGTATTTCAGGTCAAACTGATACCGAGAGAAGGGTAAACAAACCCTTCAAGACACCCTGCATACAGGAGGAGATGATGCAGGGAGGAATTTTAGGTACTTACTAGAGATTCAAACCTATCTCAAGGTAAGTGTTGGTTTATCAGTGGGTGTGGCCTCTCAGTGTGGGTTTATCAGTGGGTGTGGCCTCACAGTGTGGGTTTATCAGTGGGTGTGGCCTCACAGTGTGGGTTTATCAGTGGGTGTGGCCTCACAGTGTGGGTTTATCAGTGGGTGTGGCCTCACAGTGTGGGTTTATCAGTGGGTGTGGCCTCTCAGTGTGGGCTTATCAGTGGGTGTGGCCTCTCAGTGTGGGTTTATCAGTGGGTGTGGCCTCACAGTGTGGGTTTATCAGTGGGTGTGGCCTCTCAGTGTGGGCTTATCAGAGGGTGTGGCCTCTCAGTGTGGGTTTATCAGTGGGTGTGGCCTCTCAGTGTGGGTTTATCAGTGAGCGTGGCCTCTCAGTGTGGGTTTATCAGTGAGTGTAGCCTCTCAGTGTGGGTTTATCAGTGGGTGTAGCCTCTCAGTGTGGGTTTATCAGTGAGTGTGGCCTCACAGTGTGGGTTTATCAGTGGGTGTGGCCTCTCAGTGTAGGTTTATCAGTGGGTGCGGTCTCTCAGTGTAGGCTTATCAGTGGGTGTGGCCTCTCAGTGTGGGTTTAACGAGCGGGGTGTTATGGGATGCAATGCGTTTCCAGTTCCTCTTTACTCCTCCTTAACACACTCAGACTACAAGATAACTGTCGGACACGTCGCCTTAACTCGCCAGCTTGGGACTTACGCGCCAAGGAAGACTCTAATCATCGAGATTTGTTCTTATCTTCAGAAGGCTCACGCATAGACTGAACTAATTGCAATGGGACAGCACCTGAGGAAGACATATTCTTCTCTGATTCCTTTTATCTCGTTTAAGGCGTTTTCTTGCGTTAACATCCGGTTCACTACGTGAATAACATCCGGTTCGCCACGTGAATCCATTTGTTTCACAATGTGCAGGAATTTTGTAATGACGTAATTATCATTCTTATTGCTGGCAAATAATTTTAGTTGTCCGCTATACCGAGTGTAGCGCTATCATCCTAGGTGTACCGCTGTACGGAGTGTGGTGTTGTCATACCTGGAGAACCGCTGTACCAGGTGCGCTACTCACAAACATACTTTACATGATTAAAACAGAATTATGTTTAGAGTTAAAATATTTAAATTCACAAACTCACAAAAAAGTTTTAAGAATCTCATACAATAATAATAATAATAATAATACCAGGAAATAGAAATAATTATTCCACTATACCCAACAGGTATACATTAAAATTCCTCCCCACAGACGTAGTATAATTATCAGTCAATTATATCAACAGAAACTTCGCCAAAGAACAGCTTTCAGGGAGACCTTTCTAAGAGTGTCTAAATGATAGTAATTCACCTGTTCACCTCCCGCCCCCCCTCACAATAACACCAGGAAACACCGCCCCCCCCCTCTCACAATAACACCAGGAAACACCGCCCCCCTCTCACAATAACACCAGGAAACACCGCCCCCTCTCACAATAACACCAGGAAACACCGCCCCCTCTCACAATAACACCAGGAAACACCGCCCCCTCTCACAATAACACCAGGAAACACCGCCCCCTCTCACAATAACACCAGGAAACACCGCCCCCCTCTCACAATAACACCAGGAAACACCGCCCCCTCTCACAATAACACCAGGAAACACCGCCCCCCTCTCACAACAACACCAGGAAACACCGCCCCCCTCTCACAATAACACCAGGAAACACCGCCCCCTCTCACAATAACACCAGGAAACACCGCCCCCCCTCTCACAACAACACCAGGAAACACCGCCCCCCTCTCACAATAACACCAGGAAACACCGCCCCCCTCTCACAACAACACCAGGAAACACCGCCCCCCTCTCACAATAACACCAGGAAACACCGCCCCCCTCTCACAACAACACCAGGAAACACCGCCCCCCTCTCACAATAACACCAGGAAACACCGCCCCCCTCTCACAACAACACCAGGAAACACCGCCCCCTCTCACAACAACACCAGGAAACACCGCCCCCCTCTCACAATAACACCAGGAAACACCGCCCCCCTCTCACAACAACACCAGGAAACACCGCCCCCCTCTCACAATAACACCAGGAAACACCGCCCCCCTCTCACAACAACACCAGGAAACACCGCCCCCTCTCTCAACAACACCAGGAAACACTTTAAAGTAATGTGTTGTGTGCGGGTGTCAAGGCGAGACAGTGATCGACAAATTACCTCCCTCTGTTCGCGACTCTCCCTTTCTTCTCACTGTCTCTCTCACCCGAGGAACTGCTCTCTCAGCTGCCTCTCACTGCTATAAAGCTCTCGCTGCAAGCCCTTCTGGGAACTCTTGGCTATCGCTGAAGCAGTAACTGAAGCAATTACTCAAGCAGTCACTTAACGTAATATATTTCCTTCCACTGGAAAATTAGAGAGAACTTTTGTATATATTTTGATAGTAAATTTCGGCTTTTTAGCGTTAGACTTTTGTTTATTGCTCCAACTTCCCTCTTTATTAACACAAAATAAATAAGGTTACGTAATTTACCTTTAATAGTATAGCCGACTTTTGTGGTTAATTTTTATTTTATTAGTGTAGGTTAAAATTTTACGTGGAGAAAAACGGTTAAGGAATTAATATTTTTGTCAGTAATTAAATAAAGCTAGAGCATATAACTCATTTCTTGAAATGTACCGAAAAGTATTATGTTGGTTTCTTCCAGCATTTGATACTTTCTAAAAAATTATATAAAAGGTTAGATAAGTATACTTTCATAATGAAAAAAATAAAACGTCTAAATACAGGAAATCACCCCACTTACCACAGTGGGGGATTTAAGTCCTCTGCCTCCCTCCTCCAGATATCCATTCATCCTATTCATCATACTGAACAACCAGAGTGGATAGCAGGTCAAATTAAATCAAATTACTGAAACCACCTGAAGCTTAACTATTCATTCATAAGAAGTAATATTATTAACTTTTATTTAATAATAGAGTATATAATTCCACTGAAAAAAGCCGGTCTTTGAAATTGAGCGCCAACTATATGAATCAAATAACGAAATAACAATGTCGACGATAATCTGTTTTTTTGTTCTTGAGTCGACACTTTTAAGTTTACAAACACACATAATGGTAAAAACTAAAAAGACAGAACGTCCTATGGTGATTGCTCCTGGCGTGATCCCTACAGGGCCTGTTTAGCATCATTCTCCCGTTTCCGGTTATCTTGAGGTTATCTTGAGATGATTTCGGGGCTTTTTAGTGTCCCCGCGGCCCGGTCCTCGACCAGGCCTCCACCCCCAGGAAGCAGCCCGTGACAGCTGACTAACACCCAGGTACCTATTTTACTGCTAGGTAACAGGGGCATAGGGTGAAAGAAACTCTGCCCATTGTTTCTCGCCGGCGCCTGGGATCGAACCCAGGACCACAGGATCACAAGTCCAGCGTGCTGTCCGCTCGGCCGACCGGCTCCCCCCTCCCGGTGATGCAAGTAGAGGTTTCACCACCTCGAATCATCTTGCTGGTGAAAAATCGTGTTAGATTGAAACACATGAAGCGCTGTACTATTCTGCTGGAAAGTCCTCGCTTCCTCCCTTCATTCGTACAACACATTTTTAAGACTGTTTTACTCTTTAGTATAATGTAAATTTCGAAATATTTTGTGTGTGTGTGTACTCACCTAGTTGTGGTTGCGGGGGTTGAGCTCTGATTCTTTGGTCCCGTCTCTCAACTGTCAGTTAACTGGTGTACAGATTCCTGAGCCTACTGGGTTCTAACATATCTACATTTGAAACTGTGTATGGAGTCAGCCTTCACCACATCATTACTAAATGTAATCCATTTGTTTACTACTGTGTTGTGTGTGTGTGTGTGTGTGTACTCACCTAGTTGTACTCACCTAGTTGTGTTTGCGGGGGTTGAGCTCTGGCTCTTTGGTCCCGCCTCTCAACCGTCAATCAACAGGTGTACAGATTCATGAGCCTATCGGGCTCTGTCATATCTGTGTGTGTGTGTGTGTGTGTGGTGTGTGTGTGGTGTGTGTGTGTGTGTGTGTGTGTGTGTGTGTGTGTAACTTCGAAAAAAGCTTACCAAAATATTTTTGAAGTTAAATGTGCAGTCTGCTACTGCTTCCTCATCTCCTAATTTACACACCCACGTCTGATGCTCTAAGGGACTTCTTATGTCCCACCGATCGACAGATACTCAAATTATTCCCCTAACAAACGGACCTTTCTTCTCTAATTTCCGCAAGAGAGAGAGAAAAAGATATTCTCTTCCGTTTGTTTGTAAGTTTCAGACATTTAGTGCAAACTTGACGACAGGATTACACTGTCGACTTTCTATCTCTCAAAATGACTGGTAGGAGTGATTGGTGGGCGGGAGGCGAGGAGGAGGGAGAAAGCTACTATATAAGACACCGTGGAAGGTAGTTGTTATCCAGACTGTAGGGTGGATAGGCGCCGAGGAACCACAGCGTCGACGGGTGCTTCTTCCAGCTCAGCTTCCGTCTACTGTCTCCGTGACGAGTACTGGTGTCGCCTGCTGAAACATCTTCCTCTGCTTCGCTTACATTAATTGTCTCCCGGTGAAAGAAACAGTGAGCTAAGCAAACCAGAGGAAACAAATTTGACCCGAGTTATTCTGGTCATGTTTATCTGGGAGTTACTGGAAGTGGTTAGGCGTTCTGTGATGTGAAGGACCTCATCAGAACGACAGAGAACGCGAGGAGCGCCTTCTAGGGGCCCCGGTGAAGCATCTCTTTGGAACACAAATATTGTCTGTTTCCCGGTGACATCGGAACAACTTGGCCACACGTATCAAGGACATGACCAGGTTACGGGATTCTTGTTCTGAGCAGCCAGTAAGTGAATCGTCACAGTCACCAACCATGAAGAGGATGTGTCTATTACTGTTGGTAAGCGTCACATATATCTCAACTAATGATTGTGTTTTGTTCTGCTCTCCACGACTGGTAGATAATAACGTTTAAGAGAACGCTGTTCCCACTATCCTCGACTGGTAGATGTTAACCTTAGAGAGAACGCTGGGCCCGCTCTCCTCGACTGGTAGATGTTACCTTAGAGAGAACGCTGGGCCCGCTCTCCCTAGACTGGTAGATGTTAACCTTACAGAGAACGCTGGGCCCGCTCTCCTCGACTGGTAGATGTTAACCTTAGAGAGAACGCTGGGCCCGCTCTCCCTAGACTGGTAGATGTTAACCTTACAGAGAACGCTGGGCCCGCTCTCCCTAGACTGGTAGATGTTAACCTTACAGAGAACGCTGGGCCCGCTCTCCCTAGACTGGTAGATGTTAACCTTACAGAGAACGCTGGGCCCGGTCTCCTCGACTGGTAGATGTTAACCTTAGAGAGAACGCTGGGCCCGGTCTCCTCGACTGGTAGATGTTAACCTTAGAGAGAACGCTGGGCCCGCTCTCCTCGACTGATAGATAATAACTTTAGAGATAATACTGGGCCCGCTCTCCTCGACTGGTAGATAATAACTTTAGAGATAATACTGGGCCCGCTCTTCTCGTTAGCAGTGCATCATCGTCCGGAACAAAGTTATGTTTCTAGAGGTGTTGTAAGAACATAAACAAGAATATCCTCCCCGAATCTTACCGAGTATTAGTAAGACATAGATTATGATGTGCATCTCGCCGTACTACTGGAAGGCCATCACCTCCCTTGGAAATATTCAACGTAGAATAACGTAGTTATCATTGGAATTATAAATATTTTGAAGATAAAGAACACTGTAATTAGACACCCCAGAAAAGGCATAGAACTACTGAAGTAGACGAATACAAAATAAATAGTATAAGAAAGGTGATATATTCAAGACCATCAAACTGAGGTAGAAGTAGTAACGGAGCCAGTTTGGGCATATTTACAGGTAGAGAAAAATGTAAACATTTTATCGAAAAATACGTTCGTGGAGAGAGAGATAGAGAAATACACCTCAAGGAACGCCATTGAAACAATTTGTATTCACTTTAATGAGTTTACATAGGAACGAAAAAACTTTATTATATGAAAACTTGCAACTTTGTCTAATATTTGTCTCAAGTGACGGATGGCTTGTGTTGGTGATGGGTGAGTCTTGTGTTGGTGATGGATGATTCTTATGTTGGTGATGGGTGAGTCTTGTGTTGGTGATGGTTGAGTCTTGTGTTGGTGATGGTTGAGTCTTGTGTTGGTGATGGTTGAGTCTTTTGCTGTTGATGGATGGCAATTTTCTTGGTAAAGAACGACGTTTCCATTGGAGATGGATGACTATTGTACTGACGATGGATTACTACTGCACTGATAATGGATGACTACTGTGTTGTCTGTGTCCTTATTCATACACCTGTGTGTACCCGTGTGTGTGTGTGTGTGTGTGTGTGTGTGTGTGTGTGTGTGTGTGTGTGTGTGTGTGTTGCTAAATTAAGTTTCCTTAGCGTGTCTTCGTAACTCAACATCTTTATCTCTGGCGCCAGTCTTGTATCTTTGTATATATGAATGAGAGAATGTTTGTATTATATTTGTCAATAAATTAATCAATTTTCATTTCCAAAATATATACAGATACGTGACAATTAGTTGATATAGAGCTTGCTTAAATATAAGTATATCTTTTACAAAGCCACAATTAGGCATAAGTATATCTTTTACAAAGCCACAATTAGGCATAAGTATATCTTTTACAAAGCCACAATTAGGCATAAGTATATCTTTTACAAAGCCACAATTAGGCATAAGTATATCTTTTACAAAGCCACAATTAGGCATAAGTATATCTTTTACAAAGCCACAATTAGGCATAAGTATATCTTTTTACAAAGCCACAATTAGGCATAAGTATATCTTTTACAAAGCCACAATTGGGCATAAGTATATCTTTTACAAAGCCATAATTAGGCAAGGTAGAGAAACAAGCAGGAACTATCCACCTGGATCACCAAGGCCGCAGTCTACAAGGGTTGTTGACTTCTAAGTGTATTACATTCTTTAATAACAAGGAGTTTTGTTGGCCTTGAGGTCATGAATAATGTGCGGAAACGTGCTGGCTTTATCCATCTGCCACCTGCATCTCAGTGCTTCCTCAAGCGACAGGAAATGTATTTATGTATATAGAGGAGAAACTGCACCATGTGTTGTTTACCAGCGTCAACACAGCACAGCTCTCTTGCGTGCGACTGTATGCTGGTGTTGAGTGCAGCTTCAATTGCGTGAGGCTGTATGCCGGTGTTGAGTGCAGCTTGAATTGCGTGAGGCTGTATGCCGGTGTTGAGTGCAGCTTCAATTGCGTGCGACTGTATGCCGGTGTTGGTGCAGCTTCAATTGCGTGCGTGAGTATATCAGTGTTGAGATTCAGCTTCTTTTGCGTGTATCTGCGTGATGTTGAGTTGCAAGATTTAAGCATCCACATTTGTACAACTGCATCAAGATCTCACAATTATAAGAGTGTTATGAGTTAGAGAGTTATGAGTCCGGGTGTTTATGAGGACGGGCTGTTATGAGGACGGGCTGTTATGATCTACACGATTTGTTATACGAACTTAACAAGCTTAAAGATTTAATCCTCAACCACATGATTTAACTCATTATACATTAACCATACTGAACATAAGGTAATTACTCCATATCAGGTAATAATATATACCACAACACAATATATTAATTGTGATAAGAAAAATGATTGTGCACAGAATTTTTGCCAATAAATAATACAAGCTCTGGCTTTTTGGTAAAAAAAAAAAGCTTTTTCTGTAATAAAAACGAAAAATATCATGATATGATGCTCATGTTAGGACAAAAAGGAGATAGTTTTAATTATTTATATAGTTGTTATATGCTTATTTACTTGGTTTATTGGCATTTCTTTGGAATGTATGTGAATACAGATCTGTTATTAATTACAGAACGAAGTGTATTTAAACGCATGTGTACTGGGCGGTATTCTGACTGTTGGTGTTTGGTGTTATACACTTGACCTCCATTGCCAGATGGCGCTGAAATCTGTGTACAAAGATACAGGAAATTCACTGACGCGGAGACAGTAAATCACCAAAATAATTATAGAGAAAACATCTCTGTGTGTTTTGGTGTGTGTTTGTGTACTCGCCTTGTTGTGCTTGAAGGGGTTGAGCTTCGGCTCTTTGGTCCGGACACTCAACTGTCGGTCAACTGGTGTACAGAGTCCTGTACTGTCAATTGTCAATCCATTGGTGTGCGGATGTGTGTATGTGTGTGTGTGTAGTCATCTAGTTGTGCTTGCGGTGAATGTAGCGCTTCTGCATGGAGGTAATTCCGTCCTAAGGAACTAAAGGCGAGAGTGCCCATAGTCTGGGATGCGAAAGTGTGTTATGATTGGCGGACAAGTTGAATGCAGGAGCATCAGCGGGCACAACCATGTCATGCCCACTGGTTGCAGGCATGCCACGGTTATGCCCGTTATGACCCCCTGTAGCCTGGTGGAGCGAGTCTATCCTGGGAGAGTTATTCAGCTTTGTGGACCCGAGATGAAGAGGTCAGAGAAAGAAAATATATAATAAACGTCAGTGAATAATTTAAAATACGAGCAGAGGATGAGCGTCTGGTAATAAGTGACATGAAATGAGATGTCGATCCTCTGGTGACGTGACGTGACGCGAGCAGGACGTCGTGACCTCACTTACGTCACAGCAGTCGTCAGAGGTGGTCGTACTTCGTTTATCTCATGGCGAAAGAAGACTATAGTTCCCTGTGTTAGTGCTGGAAGTGAAGGCTACTTGTTTGCAAGTGTGAGGAAGCGGTTGGGGACATAGAACACCATTCATCTGTGATTTGGATATATTAGAGGCGACCTGGAAGCGAGTGATTGGTCGCGCCTTTGTGGAAGTCTAACCTGTGTTGCTCCTTCAAGAGGAAGAAAGTAAGCAGATGTTTTCTGTTGTTGAGCCTGCCGGGCGACTCTATTACTCAAGTCAGGAGTAGAAGAAGCCTTGTGCAGCAGTTCTATAGCGATTTTTGTGGGTGGCTTGTGTGAGGCGCCGTGTTGAGGGGCCAGGGAGTGAGCGCCCTAAGTCACAGAGCCCTGCGATAGGCCTGTTTAATCAGTGGTTAGATTAGCTATCAGTATTTGATCGTGTGCCCAGCGATCATAGTGAACATATGTATATATAGGGTAGTGATTTTATTGAGCCATTGAGCTAAAATAAGTAATGTTGAGAAGACATGCTGGAGGGAGCAGTGGTACGTCCGCTCTTGATGGAGGTCAAGGGTCATCTGAGGGGGCGGCGGCCCCCCAGCGACGCGGCCGGCGATAGCTCCCAGTGACGTGGTCAGACATGTTTCCAGCTTGGACTCGTCCAGGATGGGGGAGTACCCATCACAATTGGACGGTGCGGCGTCGGAGGGCAAAATTTAATGCTGGGATATCATTTTATTCTTATGTTCTGTTAGGAAAACATTATATTGGCATGGTAATGAAATTACAGTTTGTCTGGGACGAAGTTATTGGAGGAACTTCGAGGGCAGAGAAGAAGTGTATATTGAACTCTGTGGTAGAGCAGAACTCCATAGTTGAGGAGTTGAACTTCAAGCCGTGTAGAGCAGTGTAGAAGAGCTTCACGTATCCTTGTGGAATCAGTGTAGAAGCGTCACTGATGTTGGAGCAGGACTTCGTTGTACAGCAGACTGGGAGAACTGCAGAAGTGCCTTTCCTGATATTTGGTAGGACCTGGAGATATGCATTGGTAGTGAACCTCTAGGAGCAGAACAGAGGTTCATGGTGGACACATAATTGTATAAGGGAAGTGTTTGAATGCTTATTGACATGTAAGACACAGTGTAAGGTTATAGATTGATTTCTTCTTTTGTTGGGGAATACTTATGTAAATATTTCAGGTATTTCGGCCCCAAGCAGAGTTTCATATACTTTTAGGGTTAAGAATACAGTACTGTTGTGACAGAATTTCAGCCGCAAGCAGTGAGGGAGTAGTAGCTTGTGAACCAAGGGTTTTACAACCGTTGGATATGGACAGTTGGTTGGTCCAACTGTCCATATCCAACGGCTGTAAAACATATCCAACAACCAGTACTGGTTGTGCAACCAGTACTGGTTGTCCAACCAGTACTGGTTGTGCAACCAGTACTGGTTGTCCAACCAGTACGGGTTGTCCAACCAGTACGGTTGTCCAACCAGTACTGGTTGCCCAACCAGCACGGTTGGGCAAGGTACTGGGTGAGAGAAACGCTGAGGTTGGCGAGCACTGCATGTGAGCGCCCGGTGTCCTGAGTGAAAGAGATACCGATGTACATAAGTGTGGTAATAGTCTATTATAATTTAAGGGTTAAGTGTAAACATATTGATGAAGGGAATTGTGTTTTGTTCATCCCCCCCCCCCCTAATTTATTGTACTAGATAGCCAAATCTTGAAAGCGTACTACCGACTTGGGGTCGGATACAAGGAACAACGTTTATCCATCAAGACCCCTGTTGAATATATATATATATATATATATATATATATATATATATATATATATATATATATATATATATTATATATATATATGTCGTACCTAGTAGCCAGAACGCACTTCTCAGCCTACTATGCAAGGCCCGATTTGCCTAATAAGCCAAGTTTTCATGAATTAATTGTTTTTCGACTACCTAACCTACCTAACCTAACCTAACTTTTTCGGCTACCTAACCAAACCTAACCTATAAAGATAGGTTAGGTTAGGTTAGGTAGGGTTGGTTAGGTTCGGTCATATATCTACGTTAATTTTAACTCCAATAAAAAAAAAATGACCTCATACATAATGAAATGGGTAGCTTTATCATTTCATAAGAAAGAAATTAGAAAAAATATATTAATTCAGGAAAACTTGGCTTATTAGGCAAATCGGGCCTTGATTAGTAGGCCAAAAAGTGAGTTCTGGCTACTAGGTACGACATATATATATATATATATATATATATATATATATATAATATATATATATATATATATATATAATATATATAATAAAATCTCGTGTCTAACGTTTATATAGAGTTAACTTTATATATTCTTGAAGGTTTGCTTGGCAGGCTCCTCCCGGAGAGCTTATCACTCCCGGGATAACGAAGACATCAGTGAACAAGTCATCGTAACTTGAGGAGGGTGAAGGCGCTGGCGAGTAATGAGACGATGTCTTAACGCGTCTCCGTGATCGATACACGTTCCTGCTACACCATCTCCCGGATAATGAGCGTCTCGCTTAACTAGACATCAGAGAGGCTATTAAAGATTTTCTTTCCGGTAAAGTTTTTCTGTAACGTTAAACCCTCTGAACCTGGTTTAACGTTTCGTTAGTGAGAACGTGAACTGAAAAAAAACCATCTCCTTCTTTTCGAATTACACGGTTTCGTCAGTGGTAAATTCACACTTTAACCAAACTGGGTACAAATTGTCTCGGGGATATTAAATAAATTTAAAAGACTTTAAATGAGAGCATCAAACAGAGCGTTCCGCTGATTAATTCCATTGAGTTCACATTGAACGCGCAGACCACTGCCCCCCTCCCCCCCCCCACTAGAGACAAATGCAAACCAAATAACATCAGCAGCGTATGGAAATCTGCCAAAGGCATTTACTAACGTAAACAGGGAATCTTTCAAGTTAAAATACACAACCTAGTTAAGTTCAATACTGGAATACACAGCACCGACATGGTATCCGCACTTCGTAAAGAGTAAAAAATTAAAGTTAAAATGTTCAGCAGTTTGCAACAACGAGTTGCGCTGAATAAGCTACGGTGACCGGAAGGGAACTCAACCAACACCGTAGCGTATAGTGAAGCAGTAAAAGTGATGTAATCACTAGGTAAAAGAAATCTGTCGGGAATAGACACGAAAGATACGGACCGCCTCAATCTAGAGGAAACAGAGCAAGAGAACACAGCTGGAAGTTGGAAATATAGAGGCTTCTATTCGCTATGGCTGCCACGAAGTGACTGACCAGAATGTTGTTGTTTCTGCTCTTTAAAGACGACAGATGCAGGAGTAGAGTGAGAGAAAGAGAGACAAAAGAGAGATTTTGTGTGGTACAGATATCAGGTTTCTCAGGCCACATTGCTCGTTAATGCTGTGATTGGAACCATCGAACAAGCACTGCAAGGAAGGTAAGGTAGTTATCGGAAGGAAACGCTAAGCCAGTATATGCCCATATAGCACATGAAAGGGATACAAGGACAAGGATCTGGAATAGAAGCAAAGGTGAAGGAATGGTGCCTAAACACTTCAACCGTCGGGGATCGAACGTAGACCTTCAACAAGAAACGCCGTTGCTGTTCCAACCAGACCAAGTGGAAGGGTCCACCCACCAGTTGGTGTGGTCAATACAGCAGACAGCACTTCAAGCAGACAGGAAAGTACAGCAATCAAGGAGACGACGGCACGCAGGCAGTGCAAGCACAACCAGAAACCAAGCAGGCAGCAGTATAAGCGAAAATATTATTAGCCATTTCGCCGTAGGAGTGTAATTGCAACTCTCTGTCTCTCAGGATAACTACCCTGTACAACAGCCTAGGGACGTAGCTAGTTACCTCAAGAGAGACGTCGACGCTGTGCTCAGACACACTCACTCACAACAACTCAACCAGTTCTCTTGATTTTCTCACAACGTCCACAAAGTACCGTCCTATCCTAAACAGAATCTATCGATGCATAGGAAAAAATCACTCGTGGATTTTTGTGAGCCGCTGTTTCTACTAGCACGATGCATTTGGTACGTTTGTTACCATAACATATCACAACGTCGTGTTAATTTAAAGGACAGGGTGGTGTTCCTTGCTCTCATCTTCAGTAACTTTATTATCTTTAACAAATTATCATAACTTCTGCTTTAACCTTGATTCAATTGCTTTACAGAGCAATATTTTTTTTCATAGTTTGTCAGATATCCTATTTTAAAAAGTCTACTTGTGTATTTGCCTTAATTATCAAAATATTTATCTTCTAGAGCAAGACAGCTGTAAATATGGTGGAGAGCACAACAAGTTTGTAATATTGTTCTTGTCAATGGATCATCCCCACAATGGGTTGCTCAAATATTCGACAATATTTTTGTGACAGGTTTGGTTTTCGGGTTACCAGCTGATTAGGTCCGTACATGTCTGCTTACCTGAGCCTCTCTGCCAGGTAGCCAGTCAGTTTATGTGTCCTGGAGTTCAAATTGATCAGAGTTCGAGTTCAGATTGTCGGTTCTCTGATGCAGTGACTCACGTCCTCTTTCCACCTATTTGATCTTGTGGTTATCTGTTTTTGACACGAAAGAGGGAGATAATTTCTACTATACTCAAAGCAGTTCATTCTCAATGCTTCCTGACCGTCCCTACAAAAAATGTGGCTCATTTGGCTTTAAAATTTTCACGGTTACAAGAGTTTGTTCTCTATCATTCAACTTGTGCCTCCGTGTATCTTATATGTGATGAAATGACCACTTTTCTCAGTCTGGTGGTAATCCAGGTGTGTAAAATTTCTGGACCTTCTCAAGAAAAGGAAATTCTTATTGTATTTTATGAGATTGAGACTCCAGGCTAATTCTGCTTTCTTAATCCACCACTGTCTCCCAGATGGACAGTGTGAACACTGTCACAGGGAACTGTTCTGTCCTCAGACAGAACAGTTATCTGTGTTCACCTTTCTGACAGGAGAAGGGAATTATCACGGAAAAGCGCCAAGCCATTACGACTATGTAGCACTTGGAAGGGGTCTAGATAAAGATTTGGGATGGGACGAGGGAAAGGAATGGTGCCCAACCACATGAGAAATGGATCTTGGTATCAACGTTACCCGTGTGCTCACTGAGCTGTGTTTGTAGAGTGAAACAATAGTTCCATACATATATTGATAGCTATTAACAATAGCTATTTTTTTAATATACTCTGATCAGTTTTAGTCAGATATTTCTATTTGTATGTTCACTGAAGTTGCTTATTTAGCTCACCTCGACAACTTATTCATGTAATCCATTCCATTTACTTGAAATTCTTACGCTAGGGAGCTGGTTTCTAGCATTCCTCTTTTCATTTACGTCTCCAGCTTCCATTAGATAACTTTGTTACTTTTTCGTGATATCTTGTATGTTGGTAACATATCTCTCCTTGTTTTCTCTCTCCTGCAATGTGAGGTGGAGTCGATGACTGGCTCTCAATACACGTTGATGTGTGTGTGTGTGTGTGTGTGGGTGTGTGTGTGTGTGTGTGTGTGTGTGTGTGTGTGTGTGTGTGTGTGTGTGTGTGTGTGTGTGGTTTGAACTCATTTCCTTAGCTTTCTTATATGCTAATTCCCGTCATAAGCGAGTCATCACAACAGGTGTCTTCAGTGACACGTGTTGGCTCCTTGGTCACGTGTCTCAAGTCTCCAATTACATTTCACCTATTTATCTCTACTTCCTATACGTGTCTGTGTGATAAGATAGCATAAAAATAGCTAAAATCCTACAGAGTCTCTTCATGTCATTACCACTTCACATAAGCCTCTCTCTCTCTCTCTCTCTCTCTCATCTCTCTCTCGTCTCTCCTCTCTCTCTCTCTCTCATCGTCTTCTCTCTCTCTCATCTCTCTCTCTCTCTCTCCATACAAGCCACACTCATCATCGTAGCTTCGCTGGCCATCCTAACCGCGTTGTTTCATTATTGTTCAACACATCTCTTGCTAAGACGAGTAGTTCTTAGCCACACCCGAAACACCCTCTGGAACAATGTTCTTCATGCGAGTCTCCTTCAACGTTTGCCTGCCTTCCTAGGACCTCCTAGGACCTCTTAGAACTTCCTACGACCTCTTAAGACCTCCTAGGACCTCTTAGGACCTCCTAGGACCTCTTAGGACCTTCTAGAACCTCTTAGGACCTCTTAGGACCTCCTAGGACCTCTTAGGACCTCCTAGATCTCTTAGGACCTTCTAGAACCTCTTAGGACTCTTAGGACCTCCTAGGACCTCTTAGGACCTTCTAGGACCTCCTAGGACCTCTTAGGACCTCCTAGGACCTCCTGGAGGAGAGAAACTCGCCTGTCGTTCCTTCATTTCCTTTGCAATCTATTTGTCGTTAATGAACGAGAACTTTGAGCGAGAACGAGAACCTTGTGCACGAGACCCGTACACCAGCTCTCACAGTAGCCGACTCGCAGACTCCCCATCAGGGCAATAACATCGGGAGATGCTAATTGTTTCTCATGCTCGATGAGAAATTACACTTTTTGCATACAAAAGTGCACGATGAATATTGCGTTTTCTTTGCAGATGATGAGTCATAATAACGTGGCTGAAGATATGATGATTAAACCATTCATCAGGAATTGAAGATAAGACGATGTTTCGGTCCATCTTGGACCATTATCAAGTCGTATATCACATACGACTTGATGTGTATATCACAAATGTCGTTTCTCCATCTTCTTGCGTTTTCTATTGTCAACATTTTCAAGGGGAGCCTCTTCCATATGTGGTGTGACTTCCCCAGGGTCTAATGGTGTCCATCTGTTGTGCTTGGCTCGCTGGATGAAGCATTTCCACTCGCCAACTGTTGCTAACGATGAGTTTACAATTATTTTGTTCCTCACTGATGAGTTTGATGATAAGAATATGTCAGGGAAAACTAGTTCAGGCTGTTTATTACTTGTTCGCTACATAGTGGCCAAGATTCCATAGTTAGTAGTGAGACGTGACGCTGTCATCTCTTAGCATCTCATACGATTTAATAAACATTTAGTTTGAAATGGTTTTGCTTAACCAATTACACTGACAATTTCTTCCCAGGGTAGTAATTGTTAATGTCAAATTACTTATGCCTCCAACGTCTAGAAAAGGGTAGTTATTAGATCAGATTTACTAGATCAAATTGACAATTACTATATATGTCAACAGCTCTTTATCTAGAGCTGTTGACAGGTTGTACACAGGTCAAGATAAGGATAGTGTTAGCGGGCCAAAGCGCCAAGCCATTACGACTGTATAGCACTTGAAAGGAGTCAGGATAAAGGATTAGGGATCGGACGGGGAAGGAGGGGGAGGGGGGCGTGTGTGTAAGGAAGTAGGAAAATGTGCCCAACCAGTTACTGATGTGTTATAGATGAGAGGACTAACTATCCAATACCCTGAACTAGCATAGGTCATGGCGGCCCAGTGCTGACATGACCCCGACCTATAAAGTTGGGGGTCATATAGCAGCAACCTATAGACCGTATTTCAGGTCAAACTGATACCGAGAGAAGGGTAAACAAACCCTTCAAGACACCCTGCATACAGGAGGGAGATGATGCAGGGAGGAATTTTAGGTACTTACTAGAGATTCAAACCTATCTCAAGGTAAGTGTTGGTTTATCAGTGGGTGTGGCCTCTCAGTGTGGGTTTATCAGTGGGTGTGGCCTCACAGTGTGGGTTTATCAGTGGGTGTGGCCTCACAGTGTGGGTTTATCAGTGGGTGTGGCCTCACAGTGTGGGTTTATCAGTGGGTGTGGCCTCACAGTGTGGGTTTATCAGTGGGTGTGGGCCTCTCAGTGTGGGCTTATCAGTGGGTGTGGCCTCTCAGTGTGGGTTTATCAGTGGGTGTGGCCTCACAGTGTGGGTTTATCAGTGGGTGTGGGCCTCTCAGTGTGGGCTTATCAGAGGGTGTGGCCTCTCAGTGTGGGTTTATCAGTGGGTGTGGCCTCTCAGTGTGGGTTTATCAGTGAGCGTGGCCTCTCAGTGTGGGTTTATCAGTGAGTGTAGCCTCTCAGTGTGGGTTTATCAGTGGGTGTAGCCTCTCAGTGTGGGTTTATCAGTGAGTGTGGCCTCACAGTGTGGGTTTATCAGTGGGTGTGGCCTCTCAGTGTAGGTTTATCAGTGGGTGCGGTCTCTCAGTGTAGGCTTATCAGTGGGTGTGGCCTCTCAGTGGTGGGTTTAACGAGCGGGGTGTTATGGGATGCAATGCGTTTCCAGTTCCTCTTTACTCCTCCTTAACACACTCAGACTACAAGATAACTGTCGGACACGTCGCCTTAACTCGCCAGCTTGGGACTTACGCGCCAAGGAAGACTCTAATCATCGAGATTTGTTCTTATCTTCAGAAGGCTCACGCATAGACTGAACTAATTGCAATGGGACAGCACCTGAGGAAGACATATTCTTCTCTGATTCCTTTTATCTCGTTTAAGGCGTTTTCTTGCGTTAACATCCGGTTCACTACGTGAATAACATCCGGTTCGCCACGTGAATCCATTTGTTTCACAATGTGCAGGAATTTTGTAATGACGTAATTATCATTCTTATTGCTGGCAAATAATTTTAGTTTGTCCGCTATACCGAGTGTAGCGCTATCATCCTAGTTGTACCGCTGTACGGAGTGTGGTGTTGTCATACCTGGAGAACCGCTGTACCAGGTGCGCTACTCACAAACATACTTTACATGATTAAAACAGAATTATGTTTAGAGTTAAAATATTTAAATTCACAAACTCACAAAAAAAG
The DNA here is from genome assembly GCF_040958095.1 of Procambarus clarkii. NCBI lineage: Eukaryota > Metazoa > Arthropoda > Malacostraca > Decapoda > Cambaridae > Procambarus > Procambarus clarkii. The sequence goes on from NC_091157.1 coordinate 46,089,946, forward strand.
TTTAAGAATCTCATACAATAATAATAATAATAATAATACCAGGAAATAGAAATAATTATTCCACTATACCCAACAGGTATACATTAAAATTCCTCCCCACAGACGTAGTATAATTATCAGTCAATTATATCAACAGAAACTTCGCCAAAGAACAGCTTTCAGGGAGACCTTTCTAAGAGTGTCTAAATGATAGTAATTCACCTGTTCACCTCCCGCCCCCCCTCACAATAACACCAGGAAACACCGCCCCCCCCTCTCACAATAACACCAAGGAAACACCGCCCCCCTCTCACAATAACACCAGGAAACACCTGCCCCCTCTCACAATAACACCAGGAAACACCGCCCACCTCTCACAATAACACCAGGAAAACACCGCCCCCTCTCACAATAACACCAGGAAACACCGCCCCTCTCACAATAACACCAGGAAACACCGCCCCCCTCTCACAATAACACCAGGAAACACCGCCCCCTCTCACAATAACACCAGGAAACACCGCCCCCCTCTCACAACAACACCAGGAAACACGCCCCCCTCTCACAATAACACCAGGAAAACACCGCCCCCTCTCACAATAACACCAGGAAACACCGCCCCCCCTCTCACAACAACACCAGGAAACACCGCCCCCCTCTCACAATAACACCAGGAAACACCGCCCCCTCTCACAACAACACCAGGAAAACACCGCCCCCTCTCACAATAACACCAGGAAACACCGCCCCCCTCTCACAACAACACCAGGAAACACCGCCCCCCTCTCACAATAACACCAGGAAACACCGCCCCCCTCTCACAACAACACCAGGAAACACCGCCCCTCTCACAACAAACACCAGGAAACACCGCCCCCCTCTCACAATAACACCAGGAAACACCGCACCCCTCTCACAACAACACCAGGAAACACCGCCCCCCTCTCACAATAACACCAGGAAACACCGCCCCCTCTCACAACAACACCAGGAAACACCGCCCCCTCTCTCAACAACACCAGGAAACACTTTAAAGTAATGTGTTGTGTGCGGGTGTCAAGGCGAGACAGTGATCGACAAATTACCTCCCTCTGTTCGCGACTCTCCTTTCTTCTCACTGTCTCTCTCACCCGAGGACTGCTCTCTCAGCTGCCTCTCACTGCTATAAAGCTCTCGCTGCAAGCCCTTCTGGGAACTCTTGGCTATCGCTGAAGCAGTAACTGAAGCAATTACTCAAGCAGTCACTTAACGTAATATATTTCCTTCCACTGGAAAATTAGAGAGAACTTTTGTATATATTTTGATAGTAAATTTCGGCTTTTTAGCGTTAGACTTTTGTTTATTGCTCCAACTTCCCTCTTTATTAACACAAAATAAATAAGGTTACGTAATTTACCTTTAATAGTATAGCCGACTTTTGTGGTTAATTTTTATTTTATTAGTGTAGGTTAAAATTTTACGTGGAGAAAAACGGTTAAGGAATTAATATTTTTGTCAGTAATTAAATAAAGCTAGAGCATATAACTCATTTCTTGAAATGTACCGAAAAGTATTATGTTGGTTTCTTCCAGCATTTGATACTTTCTAAAAAATTATATAAAAGGTTAGATAAGTATACTTTCATAATGAAAAAAAATAAAACGTCTAAATACAGGAAATCACCCCACTTACCACAGTGGGGGATTTAAGTCCTCTGCCTCCCTCCTCCAGATATCCATTCATCCTATTCATCATACTGAACAACCAGAGTGGATAGCAGGTCAAATTAAATCAAATTACTGAAACCACCTGAAGCTTAACTATTCATTCATAAGAAGTAATATTATTAACTTTTATTTAATAATAGAGTATATAATTCCACTGAAAAAAGCCGGTCTTTGAAATTGAGCGCCAACTATATGAATCAAATAACGAAATAACAATGTCGACGATAATCTGTTTTTTGTTCTTGAGTCGACACTTTTAAGTTTACAAACACACATAATGGTAAAAACTAAAAAGACAGAACGTCCTATGGTGATTGCTCCTGGCGTGATCCTACAGGGCCTGTTTAGCATCATTCTCCCGTTTCCGGTTATCTTGAGGTTATCTTGAGATGATTTCGGGGCTTTTTAGTGTCCCCGCGGCCCGGTCCTCGACCAGGCCTCCACCCCCAGGAAGCAGCCCGTGACAGCTGACTAACACCCAGGTACCTATTTTACTGCTAGGTAACAGGGGCATAGGGTGAAAGAAACTCTGCCCATTGTTTCTCGCCGGCGCCTGGGATCGAACCCAGGACCACAGGATCACAAGTCCAGCGTGCTGTCCGCTCGGCCGACCGGCTCCCCCCTCCCGGTGATGCAAGTAGAGGTTTCACCACCTCGAATCATCTTGCTGGTGAAAAATCGTGTTAGATTGAAACACATGAAGCGCTGTACTATTCTGCTGGAAAGTCCTCGCTTCCTCCCTTCATTCGTACAACACATTTTTAAGACTGTTTTACTCTTTAGTATAATGTAAATTTCGAAATATTTTGTGTGTGTGTGTACTCACCTAGTTGTGGTTGCGGGGGTTGAGCTCTGATTCTTTGGTCCCGTCTCTCAACTGTCAGTTAACTGGTGTACAGATTCCTGAGCCTACTGGGTTCTAACATATCTACATTTGAAACTGTGTATGGAGTCAGCCTTCACCACATCATTACTAAATGTAATCCATTTGTTTACTACTGTGTGTGTGTGTGTGTGTGTGTGTACTCACCTAGTTGTACTCACCTAGTTGTGTTTGCGGGGGTTGAGCTCTGGCTCTTTGGTCCCGCCTCTCAACCGTCAATCAACAGGTGTACAGATTCATGAGCCTATCGGGCTCTGTCATATCTGTGTGTGTGTGTGTGTGTGTGTGTGTGTGTGTGTGTGTGTGTGTGTGTGTGTGTGTGTGTGTGTGTGTGTAACTTCGAAAAAAGCTTACCAAAATATTTTGAAGTTAAATGTGCAGTCTGCTACTGCTTCCTCATCTCCTAATTTACACACCCACGTCTGATGCTCTAAAGGGACTTCTTATGTCCCACCGATCGACAGATACTCAAATTATTCCCCTAACAAACGGACCTTTCTTTCTCTAATTTCCGCAAGAGAGAGAGAAAAAGATATTCTCTTCCGTTTGTTTGTAAGTTTCAGACATTTAGTGCAAACTTGACGACAGGATTACACTGTCGACTTTCTATCTCTCAAAATGACTGGTAGGAGTGAGTGGTGGGCGGGAGGCGAGGAGGAGGGAGAAAGCTACTATATAAGACACCGTGGAAGGTAGTTGTTATCCAGACTGTAGGGTGGATAGGCGCCGAGGAACCACAGCGTCGACGGGTGCTTCTTCCAGCTCAGCTTCCGTCTACTGTCTCCGTGACGAGTACTGGTGTCGCCTGCTGAAACATCTTCCTCTGCTTCGCTTACATTAATTGTCTCCCGGTGAAAGAAACAGTGAGCTAAGCAAACCAGAGGAAACAAATTTGACCCGAGTTATTCTGGTCATGTTTATCTGGGAGTTACTGGAAGTGGTTAGGCGTTCTGTGATGTGAAGGACCTCATCAGAACGACAGAGAACGCGAGGAGCGCCTTCTAGGGGCCCCGGTGAAGCATCTCTTTGGAACACAAATATTGTCTGTTTCCCGGTGACATCGGAACAACTTGGCCACACGTATCAAGGACATGACCAGGTTACGGGATCTTGTTCTGAGCAGCAGTAAGTGAATCGTCACAGTCACCAACCATGAAGAGGATGTGTCTATTACTGTTGGTAAGCGTCACATTATATCTCAACTAATGATTGTGTTTTGTTCTGCTCTCCACGACTGGTAGATAATAACGTTTAAGAGAACGCTGTTCCCACTATCCTCGACTGGTAGATGTTAACCTTAGAGAGAACGCTGGGCCCGCTCTCCTCGACTGGTAGATGTTAACCTTAGAGAGAACGCTGGGCCCGCTCTCCCTAGACTGGTAGATGTTAACCTTACAGAGAACGCTGGGCCCGCTCTCCTCGACTGGTAGATGTTAACCTTAGAGAGAACGCTGGGCCCGCTCTCCCTAGACTGGTAGATGTTAACCTTACAGAGAACGCTGGGCCCGCTCTCCCTAGACTGGTAGATGTTAACCTTACAGAGAACGCTGGGCCCGCTCTCCCTAGACTGGTAGATGTTAACCTTACAGAGAACGCTGGGCCCGGTCTCCTCGACTGGTAAGATGTTAACCTTAGAGAGAACGCTGGGCCCGGTCTCCTCGACTGGTAGATGTTAACCTTAGAGAGAACGCTGGGCCCGCTCTCCTCGACTGATAGATAATAACTTTAGAGATAATACTGGGCCCGCTCTCCTCGACTGGTAGATAATAACTTTAGAGATAATACTGGGCCCGCTCTTCTCGTTAGCAGTGCATCATCGTCCGGAACAAAGTTATGTTTCTAGAGGTGTTGTAAGAACATAAACAAGAATATCCTCCCCGAATCTTACCGAGTATTAGTAAGACATAGATTATGATGTGCATCTCGCCGTACTACTGGAAGGCCATCACCTCCCTTGGAATATTCAACGTAGAATAACGTAGTTATCATTGGAATTATAAATATTTTGAAGATAAAGAACACTGTAATTAGACACCCCAGAAAAGGCATAGAACTACTGAAGTAGACGAATACAAAATAAATAGTATAAGAAAGGTGATATATTCAAGACCATCAAACTGAGGTAGAAGTAGTAAACGGAGCCAGTTTGGGCATATTTACAGGTAGAGAAAAATGTAAACATTTTATCGAAAATACGTTCGTGGAGAGAGAGATAGAGAAATACACCTCAAGGAACGCCATTGAAACAATTTGTATTCACTTTAATGAGTTTACATAGGAACGAAAAAACTTTATTATATGAAAACTTGCAACTTTGTCTAATATTTGTCTCAAGTGACGGATGGCTTGTGTTGGTGATGGGTGAGTCTTGTGTTGGTGATGGATGATTCTTATGTTGGTGATGGGTGAGTCTTGTGTTGGTGATGGTTGAGTCTTGTGTTGGTGATGGTTGAGTCTTGTGTTGGTGATGGTTGAGTCTTTTGCTGTTGATGGATGGCAATTTTCTTGGTAAAGAACGACGTTTCCATTGGAGATGGATGACTATTGTACTGACGATGGATTACTACTGCACTGATAATGGATGACTACTGTGTTGTCTGTGTCCTTATTCATACACCTGTGTGTACCCGTGTGTGTGTGTGTGTGTGTGTGTGTGTGTGTGTGTGTGTGTGTGTGTGTGTGTGTTGCTAAATTAAGTTTCCTTAGCGTGTCTTCGTAACTCAACATCTTTATCTCTGGCGCCAGTCTTGTATCTTTGTATATATGAATGAGAGAATGTTTGTATTATATTTGTCAATAAATTAATCAATTTTCATTTCCAAAATATATACAGATACGTGACAATTAGTTGATATAGAGCTTGCTTAAATATAAGTATATCTTTTACAAAGCCACAATTAGGCATAAGTATATCTTTTACAAAGCCACAATTAGGCATAAGTATATCTTTTACAAAGCCACAATTAGGCATAAGTATATCTTTTACAAAGCCACAATTAGGCATAAGTATATCTTTTACAAAGCCACAATTAGGCATAAGTATATCTTTTACAAAGCCACAATTAGGCATAAGTATATCTTTTACAAAGCCACAATTAGGCATAAGTATATCTTTTACAAAGCCACAATTGGGCATAAGTATATCTTTTACAAAGCCATAATTAGGCAAGGTAGAGAAACAAGCAGGAACTATCCACCTGGATCACCAAGGCCGCAGTCTACAAGGGTTGTTGACTTCTAAGTGTATTACATTCTTTAATAACAAGGAGTTTGTTGGCCTTGAGGTCATGAATAATGTGCGGAACGTGCTGGCTTTATCCATCTGCCACCTGCATCTCAAGTGCTTCCTCAAGCGACAGGAAATGTATTTATGTATATAGAGGAGAAACTGCACCATGTGTTGTTTACCAGCGTCAACACAGCACAGCTCTCTTGCGTGCGACTGTATGCTGGTGTTGAGTGCAGCTTCAATTGCGTGAGGCTGTATGCCGGTGTTGAGTGCAGCTTGAATTGCGTGAGGCTGTATGCCGGTGTTGAGTGCAGCTTCAATTGCGTGCGACTGTATGCCGGTGTTGGGTGCAGCTTCAATTGCGTGCGTGAGTATATCAGTGTTGAGATTCAGCTTCTTTTGCGTGTATCTGCGTGATGTTGAGTTGCAAGATTTAAGCATCCACATTTGTACAACTGCATCAAGATCTCACAATTATAAGAGTGTTATGAGTTAGAGAGTTATGAGTCCGGGTGTTATGAGGACGGGCTGTTATGAGGACGGGCTGTTATGATCTACACGATTTGTTATACGAACTTAACAAGCTTAAAGATTTAATCCTCAACCACATGATTTAACTCATTATACATTAACCATACTGAACATAAGGTAATTACTCCCATATCAGGTAATAATATATACCACAACACAATATATTAATTGTGATAAGAAAAATGATTGTGCACAGAATTTTTGCCAATAAATAATACAAGCTCTGGCTTTTTGGTAAAAAAAAAAAGCTTTTTCTGTAATAAAAACGAAAAATATCATGATATGATGCTCATGTTAGGACAAAAAGGAGATAGTTTTAATTATTTATATAGTTGTTATATGCTTATTTACTTGGTTTATTGGCATTTCTTTGGAATGTATGTGAATACAGATCTGTTATTAATTACAGAACGAAGTGTATTTTAAACGCATGTGTACTGGGCGGTATTCTGACTGTTGGTGTTGGTGTTATACACTTGACCTCCATTGCCAGATGGCGCTGAAATCTGTGTACAAAGATACAGGAAATTCACTGACGCGGAGACAGTAAATCACCAAAATAATTATAGAGAAAACATCTCTGTGTGTTTTGGTGTGTGTTTGTGTACTCGCCTTGTTGTGCTTGAAGGGGTTGAGCTTCGGCTCTTTGGTCCGGACACTCAACTGTCGGTCAACTGGTGTACAGATTCCTGTACTGTCAATTGTCAATCCATTGGTGTGCGGATGTGTGTATGTGTGTGTGTGTAGTCATCTAGTTGTGCTTGCGGTGAATGTAGCGCTTCTGCATGGAGGTAATTTCCGTCCTAAGGAACTAAAGGCGAGAGTGCCCATAGTCTGGGATGCGAAAGTGTGTTATGATTGGCGACAAGTTGAATGCAGGAGCAATCAGCGGGCACAACCCATGTCATGCCCACTGGTTGCAGGCATGCCACGGGTTATGCCCGTTATGACCCCCTGTAGCCTGGTGGAGCGAGTCTATCCTGGGAGAGTTATTCAGCTTTGTGGACCCGAGATGAAGAGGTCAGAGAAAGAAAATATATAATAAACGTCAGTGAATAATTTAAAAATACGAGCAGAGGATGAGCGTCTGGTAATAAGTGACATGAAATGAGATGTCGATCCTCTGGTGACGTGACGTGACGCGAGCAGGACGTCGTGACCTCACTTACGTCACAGCAGTCGTCAGAGGTGGTCGTACTTCGTTTATCTCATGGCGAAAGAAGACTATAGTTCCCTGTGTTAGTGCTGGAGTGAAGGCTACTTGTTTGCAAGTGTGAGGAAGCGGTTGGGGACATAGAACACCATTCATCTGTGATTTGGATATATTAGAGGCGACCTGGAAGCGAGTGATTGGTCGCGCCTTTGTGGAAGTCTAACTGTGTTGCTCCTTCAAGAGGAAGAAAGTAAGCAGATGTTTCTGTTGTTGAGCCTGCCGGGCGACTCTATGTACTCAAGTCAGGAGTAGAAGAAGCCTTGTGCAGCAGTTCTATAGCGATTTTTGTGGGTGGCTTGTGTGAGCGCCGTGTTGAGGGCCAGGGAGTGAGCGCCCTAAGTCACAGAGCCCTGCGATAGGCCTGTTTAATCAGTGGTTAGATTAGCTATCAGTATTTGATCGTGTGCCCAGCGATCATAGTGAACATATGTATATATAGGGTAGTGATTTTATTGAGCCATTGAGCTAAAATAAGTAATGTTGAGAAGACATGCTGGAGGGAGCAGTGGTACGTCCGCTCTTGATGGAGGTCAAGGGTCATCTGAGGGGGCGGCGGCCCCCCAGCGACGCGGCCGGGCGATAGCTCCCAGTGACGTGTCAAGACATGTTTCCAGCTTGGACTCGTCCAGGATGGGGGAGTACCCATCACAATTGGACGGTGCGGCGTCGGAGGGCAAAATTTAATGCTGGGATATCATTTTATTCTTTATGTTCTGTAGGAAAACATTATATTGGCATGGTAATGAAATTACAGGTTTGTCTGGGACGAAGTTATTGGAGGAACTTCGAGGCAGAGAAGAAGTGTATATTGAACTCTGTGGTAGAGCAGAACTCCATAGTGAGGAGTTGACTTCAAGCCGTGTAGAGCAGTGTAGAAGAGCTTCACGTATCCTTGTGGAATCAGTGTAGAAGCGTCACTGATGTTGGAGCAGGACTTCGTTGTACAGCAGACTGGGAGAACTGCAGAAGTGCCTTTCCTGATATTTGGTAGGACCTGGAGATATGCATTGGTAGTGAACCTCTAGGAGCAGAACAGAGGTTCATGGTGGACACATAATTGTATAAGGGAAGTGTTTGAATGCTTATTGACATGTAAGACACAGTGTAAGGTTATAGATTGATTTCTTCTTTTGTTGGGGAATACTTATGTAAATATTTCAGGTATTTCGGCCCCAAGCAGAGTTTCATATACTTTTAGGGTTAAGAATACAGTACTGTTGTGACAGAATTTCAGCCGCAAGCAGTGAGGGAGTAGTAGCTTGTGAACCAAGGGTTTTACAACCGTTGGATATGGACAGTTGGTTGGTCCAACTGTCCATATCCAACGGCTGTAAAACATATCCAACAACCAGTACTGGTTGTGCAACCAGTACTGGTTGTCCAACCAGTACTGGTTGTGCAACCAGTACTGGTTGTCCAACCAGTACGGGTTGTCCAACCAGTACGGTTGTCCAACCAGTACTGGTTGCCCAACCAGCACGGTTGGGCAAGGTACTGGGTGAGAGAAACGCTGAGGTTGGCGAGCACTGCATGTGAGCGCCCGGTGTCCTGAGTGAAAGAGATACCGATGTACATAAGTGTGGTAATAGTCTATTATAATTTAAGGGTTAAGTGTAAACATATTGATGAAGGGAATTGTGTTTTGTTCATCCCCCCCCCCCCTAATTTATTGTACTAGATAGCCAAATCTTGAAAGCGTACTACCGACTTGGGGTCGGATACAAGGAACAACGTTTATCCATCAAGACCCCTGTTGAATATATATATATATATATATATATATATATATATATATATATATATATATATATATATATATATATATATATATATATATATGTCGTACCTAGTAGCCAGAACGCACTTCTCAGCCTACTATGCAAGGCCCGATTTGCCTAATAAGCCAAGTTTTCATGAATTAATTGTTTTTCGACTACCTAACCTACCTAACCTAACCTAACTTTTTCGGCTACCTAACCAAACCTAACCTATAAAGATAGGTTAGGTTAGGTTAGGTAGGGTTGGTTAGGTTCGGTCATATATCTACGTTAATTTTAACTCCAATAAAAAAAAAATGACCTCATACATAATGAAATGGGTAGCTTTATCATTTCATAAGAAAGAAATTAGAAAAAATATATTAATTCAGGAAAACTTGGCTTATTAGGCAAATCGGGCCTTGATTAGTAGGCCAAAAAGTGAGTTCTGGCTACTAGGTACGACATATATATATATATATATATATATATATATATATATATATATATATATATATATATATATATATATATATATATATATAAAATCTCGTGTCTAACGTTATATAGAGTTAACTTTATATATTCTTGAAGGTTTGCTTGGCAGGCTCCTCCCGGAGAGCTTATCACTCCCGGGATAACGAAGACATCAGGTGAACAAGTCATCGTAACTTGAGGAGGGTGAAGGCGCTGGCGAGTAATGAGACGATGTCTTAACGCGTCTCCGTGATCGATACACGTTCCTGCTACACCATCTCCCGGATAATGAGCGTCTCGCTTAACTAGACATCAGAGAGGCTATTAAAGATTTTCTTTCCGGTAAAGTTTTTCTGTAACGTTAAACCCTCTGAACCTGGTTTAACGTTTCGTTAGTGAGAACGTGAACTGAAAAAAAACCATCTCCTTCTTTTCGAATTACACGGTTTCGTCAGTGGTAAATTCACACTTTAACCAAACTGGGTACAAATTGTCTCGGGGATATTAAATAAATTTAAAAGACTTTAAATGAGAGCATCAAACAGAGCGTTCCGCTGATTAATTCCATTGAGTTCACATTGAACGCGCAGACCACTGCCCCCCTCCCCCCCCCCACTAGAGACAAATGCAAACCAAATAACATCAGCAGCGTATGGAATCTGCCAAAGGCATTTACTAACCTAAACAGGGAATCTTTCAAGTTAAAATACACAACCTAGTTAAGTTCAATACTGGAATACACAGCACCGACATGGTATCCGCACTTCGTAAAGAGTAAAAATTAAAGTTTAAAATGTTCAGCAGTTTGCAACAACGAGTTGCGCTGAATAAGCTACGGTGACCGGAAGGGAACTCAACCAACACCGTAGCGTATAGTGAAGCAGTAAAAGTGATGTAATCACTAGGTAAAAGAAATACTGTCGGGAATAGACACGAAAGATACGGACCGCCTCAATCTAGAGGAAACAGAGCAAGAGAACACAGCTGGAAGTTGGAAATATAGAGGCTTCTATTTCGCTATGGCTGCCACGAAGTGACTGACCAGAATGTTGTTGTTTCTGCTCTTTAAAGACGACAGATGCAGGAGTAGAGTGAGAGAAAGAGAGGAGACAAAAGAGAGATTTTGTGTGGTACAGATATCAGGTTTCTCAGGCCACATTGCTCGTTAATGCTGTGATTGGAACCATCGAACAAGCACTGCAAGGAAGGTAAGGTAGTTATCGGAAGGAAACGCTAAGCCAGTATATGCCCATATAGCACATGAAAGGGATACAAGGACAAGGATCTGGAATAGAAGCAAAGGTGAAGGAATGGTGCCTAAACACTTCAACCGTCGGGGATCGAACGTAGACCTTCAACAAGAAACGCCGTTGCTGTTCCAACCAGACCAAGTGGAAGGGTCCACCCACCAGTTGGTGTGGTCAATACAGCAGACAAGCACTTCAAGCAGACAGGAAAGTACAGCAATCAAGGAGACGACGGCACGCAGGCATGCAAGCACAACCAGAAACCAAGCAGGCAGCAGTATAGCGAAAATATTATTAGCCATTTCGCCGTAGGAGTGTAATTGCACTCTCTGTCTCTCAGGATAACTACCCTGTACAACAGCCTAGGGACGTAGCTAGTTACCTCAAGAGAGACGTCGACGCTGTGCTCAGACACACTCACTCACACAACTCAACCAGTTCTCTTGATTTTCTCACAACGTCCACAAAGTACCGTCCTATCCTAAACAGAATCCTATCGATGCATAGGAAAAAATCACTCGTGGATTTTTGTGAGCCGCTGTTTCTACTAGCACGATGCATTTGGTACGTTTGTTACCATAACATATCACAACGTCGTGTTAATTTAAAGGACAGGTTGGTGTTCCTTGCTCTCATCTTCAGTAACTTTATTATCTTTAACAAATTATCATAACTTCTGCTTTTAACCTTGATTCAATTGCTTTACAGAGCAATATTTTTTTTCATAGTTTGTCAGATATCCTATTTTAAAAAGTCTACTTGTGTATTTTGCCTTAATTATCAAAATATTTATCTTCTAGAGCAAGACAGCTGTAAATATGGTGGAGAGCACAACAAGTTTGTAATATTGTTCTTGTCAATGGATCATCCCCACAATGGGTTGCTCAAATATTCGACAATATTTTTGTGACAGGTTTGGTTTTCGGGTTACCAGCTGATTAGGTCCGTACATGTCTGCTTACCTGAGCCTCTCTGCCAGGTAGCCAGTCAGTTTATGTGTCCTGGAGTTCAAATTGATCAGAGTTCGAGTTCAGATTGTCGGTTCTCTGATGCAGTGACTCACGATCCTCTTTCCACCTATTTTGATCTTGTGGTTATCTGTTTTTGACACGAAAGAGGGAGATAATTTCTACTATACTCAAAGCCAGTTCATTCTCAATGCTTCCTGACCGTCCCTACAAAAAATGTGGCTCATTTGGCTTTAAAATTTTCACGGTTACAAGAGTTTGTTCTCTATCATTCAACTTGTGCCTCCGTGTATCTTATATGTGATGAAATGACCACTTTTCTCAGTCTGGTGGTAATCCAGGTGTGTAAAATTTCTGGACCTTCTCAAGAAAAGGAAATTCTTATTGTATTTTATGAGATTGAGACTCCAGGCTAATTCTGCTTTCTTAATCCACCACTGTCTCCCAGATGGACAGTGTGAACACTGTCACAGGGAACTGTTCTGTCCTCAGACAGAACAGTTATCTGTGTTCACCTTTCTGACAGGAGAAGGGAATTATCACGGAAAAGCGCCAAGCCATTACGACTATGTAGCACTTGGAAGGGGTCTAGATAAAGATTTGGGATGGGACGAGGGAAAGGAATGGTGCCCAACCACATGAGAAATGGATCTTGTATCAACGTTACCCGTGTGCTCACTGAGCTGTGTTTGTAGAGTGAAACAATAGTTCCATACATATATTGATAGCTATTAACAATAGCTATTTTTTTAATATACTCTGATCAGTTTTAGTCAGATATTTCTATTTGTATGTTCACTGAAGTTGCTTATTTAGCTCACCTCGACAACTTATTCATGTAATCCATTCCATTTACTTGAAATTCTTACGCTAGGGAGCTGGTTTCTAGCATTCCTCTTTTCATTTACGTCTCCAGCTTCCATTAGATAACTTTGTTACTTTTTCGTGATATCTTGTATGTTGGTAACATATCTCTCCTTGTTTTCTCTCTCCTGCAATGTGAGGTGGAGTCGATGACTGGCTCTCAATACACGTTGATGTGTGTGTGTGTGTGTGTGTGTGTGTGTGTGTGTGTGTGTGTGTGTGTGTGTGTGTGTGTGTGTGTGTGTGTGTGTGTGTGTGTGTTTGAACTCATTTCCTTAGCTTTCTTATATGCTAATTCCCGTCATAAGCGAGTCATCACAACAGGTGTCTTCAGTGACACGTGTTGGCTCCTTGGTCACGTGTCTCAAGTCTCCAATTACATTTCACCTATTTATCTCTACTTCCTATACGTGTCTGTGTGATAAGATAGCATAAAAATAGCTAAAATCCTACAGAGTCTCTTCATGTCATTACCACTTCACATAAGCCTCTCTCTCTCTCTCTCTCTCTCTCTCTCTCTCTCTCTCTCTCTCTCTCTCTCTCTCTCTCTCTCTCTCTCTCTCTCTCTCTCTCTCTCTCTCCATACAAGCCACACTCATCATCGTAGCTTCGCTGGCCATCCTAACCGCGTTGTTTCATTATTGTTCAACACATTCTCTTGCTAAGACGAGTAGTTCTTAGCCACACCCGAAACACCCTCTGGAACAATGTTCTTCATGCGAGTCTCCTTCAACGTTTGCCTGCCTTCCTAGGACCTCCTAGGACCTCTTAGAACTTCCTACGACCTCTTAAGACCTCCTAGGACCTCTTAGGACCTCCTAGGACCTCTTAGGACCTTCTAGAACCTCTTAGGACCTCTTAGGACCTCCTAGGACCTCTTAGGACCTCCTAGGATCTCTTAGGACCTTCTAGAACCTCTTAGGACCTCTTAGGACCTCCTAGGACCTCTTAGGACCTTCTAGGACCTCCTAGGACCTCTTAGGACCTCCTAGGACCTCCTGGAGGAGAGAAACTCGCCTGTCGTTCCTTCATTTCCTTTGCAATCTATTTGTCGTTAATGAACGAGAACTTTGAGCGAGAACGAGACCTTGTGCACGAGACCCGTACACCAGCTCTCACAGTAGCCGACTCGCAGACTCCCCATCAGGGCAATAACATCGGGAGATGCTAATTGTTTCTCATGCTCGATGAGAAATTACACTTTTTGCATACAAAAGTGCACGATGAATATTGCGTTTTCTTTGCAGATGATGAGTCATAATAACGTGGCTGAAGATATGATGATTAAACCATTCATCAGGAATTGAAGATAAGACGATGTTTCGGTCCATCTTGGACCATTATCAAGTCGTATATCACATACGACTTGATGTGTATATCACAAATGTCGTTTCTCCATCTTCTTGCGTTTTCTATTGTCAACATTTTCAAGGGGAGCCTCTTCCATATGTGGTGTGACTTCCCCAGGGTCTAATGGTGTCCATCTGTTGTGCTTGGCTCGCTGGATGAAGCATTTCCACCTCGCCAACTGTTGCTAACGATGAGTTTACAATTATTTTGTTCCTCACTGATGAAGTTTGATGATAAGAATATGTCAGGGAAAACTAGTTCAGGCTGTTTATTACTTGTTCGCTACATAGTGGCCAAGGATTCCATAGTTAGTAGTGAGACGTGACGCTGTTCATCTCTTAGCATCTCATACGATTTAATAAACATTTAGTTTGAAATGGTTTTGCTTAACCAATTACACTGACAATTTCTTCCCAGGGTAGTAATTGTTAATGTCAAATTACTTATGCCTCCAACGTCTAGAAAAGGGTAGTTATTAGATCAGATTTACTAGATCAAATTGACAATTACTAGATATGTCAACAGCTCTTTATCTAGAGCTGTTGACAGGTTGTACACAGGTCAAGATAAGGATAGTGTTAGCGGGCCAAAGCGCCAAGCCATTACGACTGTATAGCACTTGAAAGGAGTCAGGATAAAGGATTAGGGATCGGACGGGGAAGGAGGGGGAGGGGGGCGTGTGTGTAAGGAAGTAAGGAAAATGTGCCCAACCAGTTACTGATGTGTATATAATGAGAGGACTAACTATCCAATACCCTGAACTAGCATAGGTCATGGCGGCCCAGTGCTGACATGACCCCGACCTATAAAGTTGGGGGTCATATAGCAGCAACCTATAGACCGTATTTCAGGTCAAACTGATACCGAGAGAAGGGTAAACAAACCCTTCAAGACACCCTGCATACAGGAGGAGATGATGCAGGGAGGAATTTTAGGTACTTACTAGAGATTCAAACCTATCTCAAGGTAAGTGTTGGTTTATCAGTGGGTGTGGCCTCTCAGTGTGGGTTTATCAGTGGGTGTGGCCTCACAGTGTGGGTTTATCAGTGGGTGTGGCCTCACAGTGTGGGTTTATCAGTGGGTGTGGCCTCACAGTGTGGGTTTATCAGTGGGTGTGGCCTCACAGTGTGGGTTTATCAGTGGGTGTGGCCTCTCAGTGTGGGCTTATCAGTGGGTGTGGCCTCTCAGTGTGGGTTTATCAGTGGGTGTGGCCTCACAGTGTGGGTTTATCAGTGGGTGTGGCCTCTCAGTGTGGGCTTATCAGAGGGTGTGGCCTCTCAGTGTGGGTTTATCAGTGGGTGTGGCCTCTCAGTGTGGGTTTATCAGTGAGCGTGGCCTCTCAGTGTGGGTTTATCAGTGAGTGTAGCCTCTCAGTGTGGGTTTATCAGTGGGTGTAGCCTCTCAGTGTGGGTTTATCAGTGAGTGTGGCCTCACAGTGTGGGTTTATCAGTGGGTGTGGCCTCTCAGTGTAGGTTTATCAGTGGGTGCGGTCTCTCAGTGTAGGCTTATCAGTGGGTGTGGCCTCTCAGTGTGGGTTTAACGAGCGGGGTGTTATGGGATGCAATGCGTTTCCAGTTCCTCTTTACTCCTCCTTAACACACTCAGACTACAAGATAACTGTCGGACACGTCGCCTTAACTCGCCAGCTTGGGACTTACGCGCCAAGGAAGACTCTAATCATCGAGATTTGTTCTTATCTTCAGAAGGCTCACGCATAGACTGAACTAATTGCAATGGGACAGCACCTGAGGAAGACATATTCTTCTCTGATTCCTTTTATCTCGTTTAAGGCGTTTTCTTGCGTTAACATCCGGTTCACTACGTGAATAACATCCGGTTCGCCACGTGAATCCATTTGTTTCACAATGTGCAGGAATTTTGTAATGACGTAATTATCATTCTTATTGCTGGCAAATAATTTTAGTTGTCCGCTATACCGAGTGTAGCGCTATCATCCTAGGTGTACCGCTGTACGGAGTGTGGTGTTGTCATACCTGGAGAACCGCTGTACCAGGTGCGCTACTCACAAACATACTTTACATGATTAAAACAGAATTATGTTTAGAGTTAAAATATTTAAATTCACAAACTCACAAAAAAGTTTTAAGAATCTCATACAATAATAATAATAATAATAATACCAGGAAATAGAAATAATTATTCCACTATACCCAACAGGTATACATTAAAATTCCTCCCCACAGACGTAGTATAATTATCAGTCAATTATATCAACAGAAACTTCGCCAAAGAACAGCTTTCAGGGAGACCTTTCTAAGAGTGTCTAAATGATAGTAATTCACCTGTTCACCTCCCGCCCCCCCTCACAATAACACCAGGAAACACCGCCCCCCCCTCTCACAATAACACCAGGAAACACCGCCCCCCTCTCACAATAACACCAGGAAACACCGCCCCCTCTCACAATAACACCAGGAAACACCGCCCCCTCTCACAATAACACCAGGAAACACCGCCCCCTCTCACAATAACACCAGGAAACACCGCCCCCTCTCACAATAACACCAGGAAACACCGCCCCCCTCTCACAATAACACCAGGAAACACCGCCCCCTCTCACAATAACACCAGGAAACACCGCCCCCCTCTCACAACAACACCAGGAAACACCGCCCCCCTCTCACAATAACACCAGGAAACACCGCCCCCTCTCACAATAACACCAGGAAACACCGCCCCCCCTCTCACAACAACACCAGGAAACACCGCCCCCCTCTCACAATAACACCAGGAAACACCGCCCCCCTCTCACAACAACACCAGGAAACACCGCCCCCCTCTCACAATAACACCAGGAAACACCGCCCCCCTCTCACAACAACACCAGGAAACACCGCCCCCCTCTCACAATAACACCAGGAAACACCGCCCCCCTCTCACAACAACACCAGGAAACACCGCCCCCTCTCACAACAACACCAGGAAACACCGCCCCCCTCTCACAATAACACCAGGAAACACCGCCCCCCTCTCACAACAACACCAGGAAACACCGCCCCCCTCTCACAATAACACCAGGAAACACCGCCCCCCTCTCACAACAACACCAGGAAACACCGCCCCCTCTCTCAACAACACCAGGAAACACTTTAAAGTAATGTGTTGTGTGCGGGTGTCAAGGCGAGACAGTGATCGACAAATTACCTCCCTCTGTTCGCGACTCTCCCTTTCTTCTCACTGTCTCTCTCACCCGAGGAACTGCTCTCTCAGCTGCCTCTCACTGCTATAAAGCTCTCGCTGCAAGCCCTTCTGGGAACTCTTGGCTATCGCTGAAGCAGTAACTGAAGCAATTACTCAAGCAGTCACTTAACGTAATATATTTCCTTCCACTGGAAAATTAGAGAGAACTTTTGTATATATTTTGATAGTAAATTTCGGCTTTTTAGCGTTAGACTTTTGTTTATTGCTCCAACTTCCCTCTTTATTAACACAAAATAAATAAGGTTACGTAATTTACCTTTAATAGTATAGCCGACTTTTGTGGTTAATTTTTATTTTATTAGTGTAGGTTAAAATTTTACGTGGAGAAAAACGGTTAAGGAATTAATATTTTTGTCAGTAATTAAATAAAGCTAGAGCATATAACTCATTTCTTGAAATGTACCGAAAAGTATTATGTTGGTTTCTTCCAGCATTTGATACTTTCTAAAAAATTATATAAAAGGTTAGATAAGTATACTTTCATAATGAAAAAAATAAAACGTCTAAATACAGGAAATCACCCCACTTACCACAGTGGGGGATTTAAGTCCTCTGCCTCCCTCCTCCAGATATCCATTCATCCTATTCATCATACTGAACAACCAGAGTGGATAGCAGGTCAAATTAAATCAAATTACTGAAACCACCTGAAGCTTAACTATTCATTCATAAGAAGTAATATTATTAACTTTTATTTAATAATAGAGTATATAATTCCACTGAAAAAAGCCGGTCTTTGAAATTGAGCGCCAACTATATGAATCAAATAACGAAATAACAATGTCGACGATAATCTGTTTTTTTGTTCTTGAGTCGACACTTTTAAGTTTACAAACACACATAATGGTAAAAACTAAAAAGACAGAACGTCCTATGGTGATTGCTCCTGGCGTGATCCCTACAGGGCCTGTTTAGCATCATTCTCCCGTTTCCGGTTATCTTGAGGTTATCTTGAGATGATTTCGGGGCTTTTTAGTGTCCCCGCGGCCCGGTCCTCGACCAGGCCTCCACCCCCAGGAAGCAGCCCGTGACAGCTGACTAACACCCAGGTACCTATTTTACTGCTAGGTAACAGGGGCATAGGGTGAAAGAAACTCTGCCCATTGTTTCTCGCCGGCGCCTGGGATCGAACCCAGGACCACAGGATCACAAGTCCAGCGTGCTGTCCGCTCGGCCGACCGGCTCCCCCCTCCCGGTGATGCAAGTAGAGGTTTCACCACCTCGAATCATCTTGCTGGTGAAAAATCGTGTTAGATTGAAACACATGAAGCGCTGTACTATTCTGCTGGAAAGTCCTCGCTTCCTCCCTTCATTCGTACAACACATTTTTAAGACTGTTTTACTCTTTAGTATAATGTAAATTTCGAAATATTTTGTGTGTGTGTGTACTCACCTAGTTGTGGTTGCGGGGGTTGAGCTCTGATTCTTTGGTCCCGTCTCTCAACTGTCAGTTAACTGGTGTACAGATTCCTGAGCCTACTGGGTTCTAACATATCTACATTTGAAACTGTGTATGGAGTCAGCCTTCACCACATCATTACTAAATGTAATCCATTTGTTTACTACTGTGTGTGTGTGTGTGTGTGTGTGTACTCACCTAGTTGTACTCACCTAGTTGTGTTTGCGGGGGTTGAGCTCTGGCTCTTTGGTCCCGCCTCTCAACCGTCAATCAACAGGTGTACAGATTCATGAGCCTATCGGGCTCTGTCATATCTGTGTGTGTGTGTGTGTGTGTGTGTGTGTGTGTGTGTGTGTGTGTGTGTGTGTGTGTGTGTGTGTAACTTCGAAAAAAGCTTACCAAAATATTTTTGAAGTTAAATGTGCAGTCTGCTACTGCTTCCTCATCTCCTAATTTACACACCCACGTCTGATGCTCTAAAGGGACTTCTTATGTCCCACCGATCGACAGATACTCAAATTATTCCCCTAACAAACGGACCTTTCTTTCTCTAATTTCCGCAAGAGAGAGAGAAAAAGATATTCTCTTCCGTTTGTTTGTAAGTTTCAGACATTTAGTGCAAACTTGACGACAGGATTACACTGTCGACTTTCTATCTCTCAAAATGACTGGTAGGAGTGAGTGGTGGGCGGGAGGCGAGGAGGAGGGAGAAAGCTACTATATAAGACACCGTGGAAGGTAGTTGTTATCCAGACTGTAGGGTGGATAGGCGCCGAGGAACCACAGCGTCGACGGGTGCTTCTTCCAGCTCAGCTTCCGTCTACTGTCTCCGTGACGAGTACTGGTGTCGCCTGCTGAAACATCTTCCTCTGCTTCGCTTACATTAATTGTCTCCCGGTGAAAGAAACAGTGAGCTAAGCAAACCAGAGGAAACAAATTTGACCCGAGTTATTCTGGTCATGTTTATCTGGGAGTTACTGGAAGTGGTTAGGCGTTCTGTGATGTGAAGGACCTCATCAGAACGACAGAGAACGCGAGGAGCGCCTTCTAGGGGCCCCGGTGAAGCATCTCTTTGGAACACAAATATTGTCTGTTTCCCGGTGACATCGGAACAACTTGGCCACACGTATCAAGGACATGACCAGGTTACGGGATCTTGTTCTGAGCAGCAGTAAGTGAATCGTCACAGTCACCAACCATGAAGAGGATGTGTCTATTACTGTTGGTAAGCGTCACATTATATCTCAACTAATGATTGTGTTTTGTTCTGCTCTCCACGACTGGTAGATAATAACGTTTAAGAGAACGCTGTTCCCACTATCCTCGACTGGTAGATGTTAACCTTAGAGAGAACGCTGGGCCCGCTCTCCTCGACTGGTAGATGTTAACCTTAGAGAGAACGCTGGGCCCGCTCTCCCTAGACTGGTAGATGTTAACCTTACAGAGAACGCTGGGCCCGCTCTCCTCGACTGGTAGATGTTAACCTTAGAGAGAACGCTGGGCCCGCTCTCCCTAGACTGGTAGATGTTAACCTTACAGAGAACGCTGGGCCCGCTCTCCCTAGACTGGTAGATGTTAACCTTACAGAGAACGCTGGGCCCGCTCTCCCTAGACTGGTAGATGTTAACCTTACAGAGAACGCTGGGCCCGGTCTCCTCGACTGGTAGATGTTAACCTTAGAGAGAACGCTGGGCCCGGTCTCCTCGACTGGTAGATGTTAACCTTAGAGAGAACGCTGGGCCCGCTCTCCTCGACTGATAGATAATAACTTTAGAGATAATACTGGGCCCGCTCTCCTCGACTGGTAGATAATAACTTTAGAGATAATACTGGGCCCGCTCTTCTCGTTAGCAGTGCATCATCGTCCGGAACAAAGTTATGTTTCTAGAGGTGTTGTAAGAACATAAACAAGAATATCCTCCCCGAATCTTACCGAGTATTAGTAAGACATAGATTATGATGTGCATCTCGCCGTACTACTGGAAGGCCATCACCTCCCTTGGAAATATTCAACGTAGAATAACGTAGTTATCATTGGAATTATAAATATTTTGAAGATAAAGAACACTGTAATTAGACACCCCAGAAAAGGCATAGAACTACTGAAGTAGACGAATACAAAATAAATAGTATAAGAAAGGTGATATATTCAAGACCATCAAACTGAGGTAGAAGTAGTAAACGGAGCCAGTTTGGGCATATTTACAGGTAGAGAAAAATGTAAACATTTTATCGAAAATACGTTCGTGGAGAGAGAGATAGAGAAATACACCTCAAGGAACGCCATTGAAACAATTTGTATTCACTTTAATGAGTTTACATAGGAACGAAAAAACTTTATTATATGAAAACTTGCAACTTTGTCTAATATTTGTCTCAAGTGACGGATGGCTTGTGTTGGTGATGGGTGAGTCTTGTGTTGGTGATGGATGATTCTTATGTTGGTGATGGGTGAGTCTTGTGTTGGTGATGGTTGAGTCTTGTGTTGGTGATGGTTGAGTCTTGTGTTGGTGATGGTTGAGTCTTTTGCTGTTGATGGATGGCAATTTTCTTGGTAAAGAACGACGTTTCCATTGGAGATGGATGACTATTGTACTGACGATGGATTACTACTGCACTGATAATGGATGACTACTGTGTTGTCTGTGTCCTTATTCATACACCTGTGTGTACCCGTGTGTGTGTGTGTGTGTGTGTGTGTGTGTGTGTGTGTGTGTGTGTGTGTGTGTGTGTGTTGCTAAATTAAGTTTCCTTAGCGTGTCTTCGTAACTCAACATCTTTATCTCTGGCGCCAGTCTTGTATCTTTGTATATATGAATGAGAGAATGTTTGTATTATATTTGTCAATAAATTAATCAATTTTCATTTCCAAAATATATACAGATACGTGACAATTAGTTGATATAGAGCTTGCTTAAATATAAGTATATCTTTTACAAAGCCACAATTAGGCATAAGTATATCTTTTACAAAGCCACAATTAGGCATAAGTATATCTTTTACAAAGCCACAATTAGGCATAAGTATATCTTTTACAAAGCCACAATTAGGCATAAGTATATCTTTTACAAAGCCACAATTAGGCATAAGTATATCTTTTACAAAGCCACAATTAGGCATAAGTATATCTTTTACAAAGCCACAATTAGGCATAAGTATATCTTTTACAAAGCCACAATTGGGCATAAGTATATCTTTTACAAAGCCATAATTAGGCAAGGTAGAGAAACAAGCAGGAACTATCCACCTGGATCACCAAGGCCGCAGTCTACAAGGGTTGTTGACTTCTAAGTGTATTACATTCTTTAATAACAAGGAGTTTGTTGGCCTTGAGGTCATGAATAATGTGCGGAACGTGCTGGCTTTATCCATCTGCCACCTGCATCTCAAGTGCTTCCTCAAGCGACAGGAAATGTATTTATGTATATAGAGGAGAAACTGCACCATGTGTTGTTTACCAGCGTCAACACAGCACAGCTCTCTTGCGTGCGACTGTATGCTGGTGTTGAGTGCAGCTTCAATTGCGTGAGGCTGTATGCCGGTGTTGAGTGCAGCTTGAATTGCGTGAGGCTGTATGCCGGTGTTGAGTGCAGCTTCAATTGCGTGCGACTGTATGCCGGTGTTGGGTGCAGCTTCAATTGCGTGCGTGAGTATATCAGTGTTGAGATTCAGCTTCTTTTGCGTGTATCTGCGTGATGTTGAGTTGCAAGATTTAAGCATCCACATTTGTACAACTGCATCAAGATCTCACAATTATAAGAGTGTTATGAGTTAGAGAGTTATGAGTCCGGGTGTTATGAGGACGGGCTGTTATGAGGACGGGCTGTTATGATCTACACGATTTGTTATACGAACTTAACAAGCTTAAAGATTTAATCCTCAACCACATGATTTAACTCATTATACATTAACCATACTGAACATAAGGTAATTACTCCCATATCAGGTAATAATATATACCACAACACAATATATTAATTGTGATAAGAAAAATGATTGTGCACAGAATTTTTGCCAATAAATAATACAAGCTCTGGCTTTTTGGTAAAAAAAAAAAGCTTTTTCTGTAATAAAAACGAAAAATATCATGATATGATGCTCATGTTAGGACAAAAAGGAGATAGTTTTAATTATTTATATAGTTGTTATATGCTTATTTACTTGGTTTATTGGCATTTCTTTGGAATGTATGTGAATACAGATCTGTTATTAATTACAGAACGAA
Source organism: Procambarus clarkii (assembly GCF_040958095.1). NCBI lineage: Eukaryota > Metazoa > Arthropoda > Malacostraca > Decapoda > Cambaridae > Procambarus > Procambarus clarkii. Next base: position 46,112,996 of record NC_091157.1, read on the forward strand.
GTGTATTTTAAACGCATGTGTACTGGGCGGTATTCTGACTGTTGGTGTTGGTGTTATACACTTGACCTCCATTGCCAGATGGCGCTGAAATCTGTGTACAAAGATACAGGAAATTCACTGACGCGGAGACAGTAAATCACCAAAATAATTATAGAGAAAACATCTCTGTGTGTTTTGGTGTGTGTTTGTGTACTCGCCTTGTTGTGCTTGAAGGGGTTGAGCTTCGGCTCTTTGGTCCGGACACTCAACTGTCGGTCAACTGGTGTACAGATTCCTGTACTGTCAATTGTCAATCCATTGGTGTGCGGATGTGTGTATGTGTGTGTGTGTAGTCATCTAGTTGTGCTTGCGGGGGTTGAGCTTTGGCTCTTTGGTACCGACACTCAACTCTCAATCAATTGGCGTACAGATTCCTGAGGAACGTGTGTGTGTGTGTGTGTGTGTGTGTGTGTGTGTGTGTGTGTGTGTGTGTGTGTGTGTGTGTGTGTGTGTGTGTGTGTGTGTGCGTGTTTGTGTGTGTGTGTGTGTACTCATCTAGTTGTGCTTGTGGGGGTTGAGCTTCGGCTCTTTGGTCCCGACACTCAACTGTCAATCAATTGGTGTACAGATTCCTGAGAAACGTGTGCGTGCGTGTATGTGTGTGTGTGTGTGTGTGTGTGTGTGTGTGTGTATGTGTGTGTGTGTGTGTGTGTGTGCGTGTTTGTGTGTGTGTGTGTGTGTACTCATCTAGTTGTGCTTGTGGGGGTTGAGCTTCGGCTCTTTGGTCCCGACACTCAACTGTCAATCAATTGGTGTACAGATTCCTGAGAAACGTGTGCGTGCGTGTGTGTGTGTGTGTGTGTGTGTGTGTGTGTGTGTGTGTGTGTGTGTGTGTGTGTGTGTGTGTGTGTGTGTGTGTGTGTGTTGATATCTCTGTGTAAACAACAGCTGGCGTCTGGCACAGCAAGTTATTGACGAAGCAGAACCTAACAATGAGTCATCAGACGGCATTGACATAGTTTCCGTGGACTTATTACTGTGGTGGCTGAAGGGGGTGATGGGGCAGGGGTGGGGGGGAGCCATTAGAATATGGGAGGTGGGGGAATGGGTGAGCCAGGAGATGTGAGGTATGATGTATTGGAGGACGAGAAAATAGAAGATAGAATAGGGGGAAGGAAAAATGTTGAAGGATGAAGATACCATGATAGCATGGCGAGTGTGGGAATTATCAGGGAGAAAGTGTCAAGCCATTACGACTATATAACACTTAGGAGGGGGTCAGGATAAGGATTTGGGATGGGACGGGGGGAAGGAATGGTGCCCAACCACTTGGACGGTCGGGGATTAAAAACATGGGGAAAGAGAGGTAGCATAGTAACTTCCCACTCTCTCTTTACTTCCTCCCCTCCCACCTATCCCACAGTCGTCCATACCCCGTCACAACACAGTAAACAATGACACTATATGACAAAAGATGAACACGATGAACGGAACGCTGCTGGAACCTATGTTACTGAACGAGCAGCAGAGACATTATGAACAGTTTTTGGCAGTGTCAGACCTGTGAACAAATGTGGAGGAGGCAGACTCCCCACACAAGCTCACGAACCTGAACACCAATCGATTAAAGGTGTGAGAGAAGGGAACAAGTAGTTTCAGGTCATCACTCGGACGCACAGCTAGTTGGGAACAGCTCCGAAACGCTCAGAACAGTGTTTAAACTTTAAAACGCTTCAACGCACGCGTGCGCTCTCAAAACCTCGTTTATTTTCAATTAAAAACACAGGATGAGATGCCCATACTACATCCTTCCCTCTCCCTCTCTTCCCTCCTTTCCAATTCCCTCTCTCTTTATATCTCGTAACTCCCCTTCAACACTACTCCTTCCCTCTCTCCTCAGAGAGAGAGGGAAGGAGTAGTGAGGGAGTCTTTCCTCTCTCCTCAGAGAGGGAAGAAATACAGAGTGAGGCAGAGTGTCTGAGTGAACAGAGTGGATTGTGAGCAGGGTGAGAAGAGTGGGTTGAGTGCAGGGTGAGAAGAGTGGGTTGAGTGCAGGGTGAGGTAGAGTAAGCAGAGTGTGGAGTGAGAAAAGAAGCCGATAAACTCTTAGAAATGGAGAATAAAAAATATTACTAAATTTGTGGGTGGCATTGGTTCTCGAAGCAGATGTTTTAGCAGTAACTTGCCTTAAAGACAGTAGAAGTGGTAATATTTTTTAGCAAAGTCTGTAGTGACAATGGTAGTAACAGCTGTCACAATGATATAGCATCAGTGCAAACACTCAAACGTCAAGGTCGTCAGTATCTTACCATCTGGGTGTGAAGTCATGTAGGAATGCCAGGGAACGACATTGAAGATGAAGCTGCCAAACTTGCAACTAAGATGAGGAATATAGACATTTACATACTACAGAGTCTAACACAGATTAACAAAATCATTAGGGATTGAGCAATGCAGATGATGTACAGTAACCATCAAGCAGCAGCTAGAAAATCATAATTGAAAAAATCAGTGGTTTCGTGCAAGAATTCGCCCAAATCCGAATCACTTATTTTGATGAGTGGACACATTGGGAAAACAGAAGTACACTCACATCGCATCAAACTAGAATACCCATGGGCATGGGAAAATAGGCTCCCATGTTCCAAGAGTGGGAATCTCAGCACTGTGGAGAGCTACAAAGCAAACAAGATTTCAGTTGAGGTTTAACAGCGCAGTTGTTAAATTTTGTGCTGAGGCCACAAACACGAGTCCCTTATACTCAGCCACGGCCTGAGTAAGTCAGAAGGGAGTAACACTTAGTGGGTCAGCCAGCGGCTTGGGGGCCGCGCAGGAATATTCATACTAAAAGGGAAAGCAACTGTTAGAAGTGGCTTTCTGAAAGTTGACCTTCCACGCAAGGTTAATTAGGAGTTGTGGTGGTGTTGTGGTGGGGTTGTGGTGGTGTTGTGGTGGTGTTGTGGTGGTGTTGTGGTGGGGTTGTGGTGGTGTTGTGGTGGGGTTGTGGTGGTGTTGTGGTGGGGTTGTGGTGGTGTTGTGGTGGTGTTGTGGTGGTGTTGTGGTGGTGTTGTGGTGGTGTTGTGGTGGTGTTGTGGTGGTGTTGTGGTGGTGTTGTGATGGTGGTGTTGTGTTGGTGTTGTGGTGGGGTTAATAATTTTAGTAAAAGGTGTTGTAATAATAATATATACATACTTACAGTTCTTACTTACCAAAAGTATTCAACTACTTACGGTAGTAGTTATAGTGGTATAAGGTTTTGTTGTTGTAGTTGTGGTTTTTATTAAAGTAGTAGAAGTAGCTGAAGTAGCAGTTGTAGTAGCCGAAGTAGTAGCTGAAGTACCAGTAATGGTGGTGTGTACTAGTAGTAGTAATTATGGTCATGTTGCTAGTATTACTAATAATAATTGTCGTAGTAATAATAATGTTAGTAGTCGTAGTAGCAATGGTAGTAGTGGTGGTACTTGTAGTGGTAGTAATGGTAGAAGTAGTAGAAGACGCTTGGAGGATCTTCACTTAATTACTACGAGACTCCCACCCCGGTGTAGTGAAGAGATTTGTGTCTTACCCAAATCTTAGATGAGTGTCAAGTACCTACGCCATCAGTGTCCTCTGTGTAGAGGCGCCACAGGAATTAATCATCAATCCGTGGTAAGTTTACAAGCACATGGAAGGTCTTTTACACTCCACGCAAGATTGAGAGTTGTTTGGAAAAGCCTTGAGCGCTTCACACAAGGTTAACAGGTGTCTGGGAAAGCCTTTGGCACTGCACGCAAAGTTAACTAGTGTCGAGGAAAGCCTTTGGCACTGCACGCAAAGTTAACAAGTGTCGAGGAAAGCCTTGGGCACTGCACGCAAAGTTAACAAGTGTCGAGGAAAGCCTTGGGCACTGCACGCAAAGTTAACAAGTGTCGAGGAAAGCCTTGGGCACTGCACGCAAAGTTAACAAGTGTCGAGGAAAGCCTCGGGCACTGCACGCAAAGCAATGAGTGGCAAAGAAGACCTTGAAACTCCGTCACAATACCACGGTGAACAGGCAATCATAGGAGGCCCTAAGGTAGTGCTTCTTCCGTCTTTATGGACATGATTGCGGGCTGATGTTGAAATGTGGTGAATGCTGAGAGGGGTGGAAGTAGACGGGAGGGTGAGAGGGAGAGGGAGAGAGAGAGAGAGAGAGAGAGGTTAAGTGGTAGGGGAAAGGTGTGTGAGGGATGGGAGGGGGCAGAGATATGGGAGAAAGTTCCTCTAGGTATACTGCTAAGTCACGCTACTCTCTGTCTCTCTGTCTCGGCCCCTTCATACAATATATATTATTCATCCACTCCTTCGCCTTCTCCCACTTCATCTTCCTTCGTCACTTCCTCGTCAGTTTATATTAATTCTCATCAAGTATCATCACCATGACAGTGTACCATCGACGTCTTCATTACAGACAGTTCTGGTCTGAATCACACGTAACTGGACGACTTAACTGGGAAGTACACAGCCAGAGGTACCGTGACTGGCTCCGAGGTACCGTGACTAGCTCCGAGGTACCGTGACTAGCTCCGAGGTACCGTGACTAGCTCCGAGGTACCGTGACTAGCTCCGAGGTACCGTGACTAGCTCCGAGGTACCGTGATCAGCCTGCAAGATCAGTCTTAGCCGCCTTCCATGACTTGGGTTAATGACTCCACCACCTGGGCGCTCAACCGAGACGGTATTTAGTGGTTGAAGAAGCACACAATTAAGTGGGGGAGAAGTACGGTTGTGACCAGGCGTAACTGCTGTCTCAGAGTGGGGGTGTTGTGGTGTTGTTGTGGTGGTGTTGTGGTGGGGTTGTGGTGGTGTTGTGGTGTTGTTGTGGTGGTGTTGTGGTGGGGTTGTGGTGGGGTTGTGGTGGTGTTGTGGTGGTGTTGTGGTGGTGTTGTGGTGGTGTTGTGGTGGGGTTGTGGTGGGGTTGTGGTGGTGTTGTGGTGGTGTTGTGGTGGGGTTGTGGTGGGGTTGTGGTGGGGTTGTGGTAGATTTGTGGTGTTTCGATGGTGTTGTGGTGCTGTTGTAGTGGTGTTGTTTTGGTGGTGTTTGTTGTGGTGTTGGTGTTGTTGTGGTTATAGATATGATAGAAAAGATAGGTCAGTTGTCATTATATTAGACAATCGCCGGTTGATAAGACGTGATCCAAGAGCTGAAGCTCAACACCCACAATACACCTAGGTGACACACACACACACACACACACACACACACACACACAGCCGAATGAAAATTACGCGCTCGAAAATCGTAGTTCAAAGGGCCCGGGTTCGATTTCCGGTCGAGGCAGAAACACATGGGCAGTTACTTTCCCCTGATGCTCATGTTCACCTGTCCAGGTGAACATGAGCATCATGTTCACCTGAACATCATTTGATGATGTTTTGAGCATCATCAAATAAATAGGTACCAGGGAGTTAGACAGCTGCTACGGGCTGCTTTTTGGGAATCTGTGTGCGTGTAAGACACATGAGTACCAGATATAATGGAAAAAATAATTGGTCGTGAGTCAGTGCCTTAGACAACCTTTGGTTAAAATGGCGGGGTCCAGGAGCTAACAACACAATCCTGCAGGCACAAATAGTAAATATTAACAAACGGACGAAAGAATAACGAGGCAATTAGCATGACTACGCCGGAGTGTTTGCTAACGCAAGCATCTCGAGAGACGCTTCTCTAAGTGTCGTCAATTAACGAAATTACTGAAGTATTAGAAGTTGAGCGTTGTTACTCAGGAAATATTGGAGTCCAGCGTTGATAGGTTCCCCGGAGTCCAGCGTTGATAGGTTCCCCCGAGGCCAGCATTAGTAGGTTCCCTGATCGATGCTTTTACTCCCGAGAAAAGGTGGAATGGATAAAAAAGAAAGGAAAGCATGGCGATAAAATAAGAGATAAAAAATAGATTTATCCATAGGAATGGATAAAGAAAGGATGTGTGATAAGAAAGCTTTTAATGACTATTGCACAGAGGAATGACGAAGTAGAGTGGGCCGAAAAATGAAGGAAACGGAGGTAAGACTGAAGAATAGGAGGAGAGGAGGAGAGGAGGAAGATGGAAATGGAAGTAAGGTGAAAACGAAATCATCGTGAAGAAGAGCAAAGGATGCAGAGAAAAATAGAGATGGGAGAAGAATTTGTTCGTAAGAGCAGTGGAGGTAGAGGCAATATTCTCTAGAGGAAATATTCCTCTAAAGAGCTTTCAAGAAGGTCGACATTTTTCCCCCAAAACTAAAATTCAAATATAATTACTGTCAATTATTGTCGTATTTATTATTAAAAAAACAAATACTTCCAGTATCATTTTTGACATCATGTCAAAGTCATTTTATTCACAGGAAAAAAAGTATCATCAAAGTGTCCATTTTGAACCAAAAATTTGAAGTACGGGAATCATATTATTTCCTCTGAAATTCCAATTGATGAACGTCATTGTTTTTTATAGAAATTTGATAGAAATTCCATAACAAATTAATTATAATTAGTGTGTAATTGCTGAGAATTCTCAGATGAAGTGTTTAATTGCGTTATGATTCAATTTATCGAAGTGCAACGTGTTGGTGTTCATTGTGGGTGTGTGAGTGCCTGTGTTCACCATGAGTGCCTGTACTCACCGTGGTAGCGGTGAGTACAGGCACTCAGTATATATATAATATATATATATATATATATATATGTCGTACCTAATAGCCAGAACGCACTTCTCAGCCTACTATGCAAGGCCCGATTTGCCTAATAAGCCAAGTTTTCCTGAATTAATATATTTTTTCTAATTTTTTTCTTATGAAATGATAAAGCTACCCATTTCATTATGTATGAGGTCAATTTTTTTTATTGGAGTTAAAATTAACGTAGATATATGACCGAACCTAACCAACCTTACCTAACCTAACCTAACCTAACCTAACCTAACCTAACCTAACCTATCTCTATCGGTTAGGATAGGTAGCAGAAAAAGTTAGGTTAGGTTAGGTTAGGTAGGTTAGGTAGTCGAAAAAACATTAATTCATGAAAACTTGGCTTATTAGGCAAATTGGGCCATGCATAGTTGGCTGAGAAGTGCGTTCTGGCTATTAGGTACGACATATATATATATATATATATATATATATATATATATATATATATATATATATATATATATATATATATATATATATATGTATATATATATATATATATATATATATATATATATATATATATATATATTGTGTTTATAGTTAATTATATTACTATTATATTACATAATTAATTAAACTATTATATTTATAGTTTGTGTTTATAGTTTATATATATAGTTTATATAATAACTATACATTATATATATAGTTTGTGTTAACTATATATATTATAGTTATATTATTCGTTTGTTTCACAGTTAATTTCCAATTCTAAAAATATTTTTCACTCCTGCAATTGCTTGTATGTCTCTCCTCTCCTCTTCATGAAACATTTTTGTTGTTGCATGCAATGGCGGAGAAAGGAAGACTTTGCAAGCTTGTCTCTGGTACTTCCCTGCACTTGCAAGGGAAGGTACCGGAAAGGGATGTACTTTCCTACTTGCAACCAGCATCTAGGAGAGAAGGGAACATCTCTCCTTACTGTTACCAACCACTTGGACTGGACGATAGAGATCCACGATCGTCCAAGTGGTTGGGCATCATTCCTTTCCTCTGTCCAATACCATATCCTAATCCCTCATCGCTTCCAAGTGTTATATAGACGTAATGGCTTAGTGATCCTGATGAATACCTTACCTTCCTTCACTTGCCTTTTCCGTCAATTTGCTCCCTGTAGCATCCACTGAAGCTGTTCTGTGGCGCAGGTGGTGACTGGGTGCTGGCCGTGGCCAAAGTCCCAGGGCTTCGACCTTCTGAAAGTGAACCCTGAGACAGAGGGCGCCACGTCTCCCGTCTTGCCGCTGAAGAAGGCACAGGCGCGGATCGCCATTGGAAACGTGGACGTTGAGAAGATAATTGAAAGGAGAAAAGGTTTGTGATATTTTTTGCTTCGATGGTTAATGTGTATATACTGTAGGCCACAAGGTGGTTATGTATTTTAGTTCCAGCTTGTGACTACTTGAGCTGGAGGACAATTTATAGGGTAATATAGAGATCATTAACAATACTTCACTCTCTAAGACAGTGGTGTTTTCATATTGAGCCAAAAACACTGAACCAAATGGTGTATAATCTAACTGATGTTTTCATTGTGGCAGCTGACCTGAGCAACATTCCCCCAGCCCCACTCTTCCAGCTATCCACCGACACATCCTTCAACAGCGTTCCTCTTCCCCTTGAGATCCCGGGGAACTTGAACAACAAGCAGCCATCCGCCTTCTCTTCCTCCTCTCTGGAGGAAAATTACGTCTCTCCGACGCAAGATATCTTCAAGACGAGTGCTTCATACGACGGTCCAACGTCCCCCAGTGTGGCCACATCTACCTCCATCAAGTTCGGCTCAAGAGACACCCTGAGCCCAGCAGAAGGGCACTTGCAACCACCATCAAGTAATCAGTTTCAGAGTCATACTTCACCTTCAGCGTCGCCTACAGTTCCCAGCCGGCCCCATAGTGGCGTAACCTTAGACTCCTTCGCTGGGATCTTTGACTCTGACATTGGATTATCTGATGACCCCAGCGGGGAGACGTTTATCATTGATGATAACGATATTAGTCAGGACTTAGATGCTGACGACGTCTCAGACCAGTCTTATAATGCACCACAATCCCTAAGTCAGTCCTTCAGTTCCCTCGTTCCTCCCAGCAAGTCTTACAATGCTCCTTCTCTTTCCAGTCAGTCTTTAGGTGTTCCATCGTCATCAATCCAATCTTACAATGTTCCATCCCCACCAAGTCAGTCTTACAATGCTTCACCATCTCCTAGTCAGTCTTACAATGATCCACCGTCCCCTAGTCAGTCATACAATGCTCCTCCGTCCCCTAGTCAGTCTTACAATGATCCACCGTCCCCTAGTCAATCATACAATGATCCACCGTCCCCTAGTCAGTCTTACAATGCTCCACCGTCCCCTAGTCAGTCATACAATGCTCCTCCGTCCTCTAGTCAGTCTTTCAATGCTCCGCCGTCCCCTAATCAGTCTTACAATGCTCCACCGTCCCCTAGTCAGTCTTACAATGAACCACCGTCCCCAAATCAGTCTTACAATGCCCCACCGTCCCCTATTCAGTCTTACAATGCTTCATCGTCCCCTAGTAAGTCATACAATGCTCCTCCGTCCCCTAGTCAGTCTTACAATGCTTCACCGTCCCCTAGTCAGTCTTACAATGAACCACCGTCCCCAAGTCAGTCATACAATGCTCCTCCATCCCCTAGTCAGTCTTTCAATGCTCCTCCGTCCCCTAGTCAGTCTTACAATGAACCACCGTCCCCAAGTCAGTCTTACAATGCCCCACCGTCCCCAAGTCAGTCTTACAATGCTCCACCGTCCCCTAGTCAGTCTTACAATGCTTCACCATCCCCTAATCAGTCATACAATGCTCCTCCGTCCCCTAGTCAGTCATACAATGCTCCTTCGTCCCCTAGTCAGTCATACAATGCTCCACCGTCCCCTAATCAGTCATACAATGCTCCACCGTCCCCTAGTCAGTCTTACAATGAACCACCGTCCCCTAGTCAGTCCTACAATGCTCCTCCGTCCCCTAGTCAGTCTTACAATGAACCACCGTCCCCTAATCAATCCTACAATGCTCCTCCGTCCCCTAGTCAGTCATACAATGCTCCACCGTCCCCTAATCAGTCATACAATGCTCCACCGTCCCCTAGTCAGTCCTACAATGCTCCTCCGTCCCCTAGTCAGTCTTACAATGAACCACCGTCCCCTAATCAGTCTTACAATGCTCCATTTGAGCCAAGCCAATCTTACAATGTCCCAGCAGCACCTAGCCAGTCTTACGACTCCCCTGTTCCTCTAGGTACTTCCTATGCATCCTCAAGCGGGAGCAATGTTGGAGGGGAAGGAGCGTCTGGAGGTGGAAGTTCTGTAGAAGGAGGTGGGGGATACGATGGTGGGAAGTTTGAGACTCTCAGCTTGTCTTACGAGGGTCTTAAGACGCCCAGCGCCTCCTATGAGACAGCCCCAGCGCCTAGCGCTTCCTATGACGCTCCTTCGGCTCCCAGCACATCCTACAGCGTTCCTCAAACTCCAGGTGACTCCTACGCCCCAGCACCCAGCACTGACGGTGCTCCAGAACCTCCAAGTGTCACCTATGCAGCTCCACCTGCTCCTTCAGGTGGCGGTGAACTCAGTTCCAGTTTCATTGTGTTCCACTTAGGTGGTGGAGGAAGTTCTGGTGACAGTGGAGGATATAGTGGAGGAAGTTCTGGTGACAGTGGAGGATATAGTGGAGGAAGTTCTGGTGATAGTGGAGGATATAGTGGAGGAAGTTCTGGTGATAGTGGAGGATATAGTGGAGGAAGTTCTGGTGACAGTGGAGGATATAGTGGAGGAAGTTCTGGTGATAGTGGAGGATATAGTGGAGGAAGTTCTGGTGACAGTGGAGGATATAGTGGAGGAAGTTCTGGTGACAGTGGAGGATATAGTGGAGGAAGTTCTGGTGATAGTGGAGGATATGGTGGAGGATATGTTGGAGGAAGTTCTGGTGATAGTGGAGGATATAGTGGAGGAAGTTCTGGTGACAGTGGAGGATATGGTGGAGGAAGTTCTGGTGACAGTGGAGGATATGGTGGAGGAAGTTCTGGTGATAGTGGAGGATATGGTGGAGGAAGTTCTGGTGATAGTGGAGGATATAGTGGAGGAAGTTCTGGTGATAGTGGAGGATATAGTGGAGGAAGTTCTGGTGATAGTGGAGGATATAGTGGAGGAAGTTCTGGTGATAGTGGAGGATATAGTGGAGGAAGTTCTGGTGATAGTGGAGGAAGTTCTGGTGATAGTGGAGGATATAGTGGAGGAAGTTCTGGTGACAGTGGAGGATATAGTGGAGGAAGTTCTGGTGATAGTGGAGGATATAGTGGAGGAAGTTCTGGTGATAGTGGAGGATATAGTGGAGGAAGTTCTGGTGATAGTGGAGGATATAGTGGAGGAAGTTCTGGTGACAGTGGAGGATATAGTGGAGGAAGTTCTGGTGACAGTGGAGGATATAGTGGAGGAAGTTCTGGTGATAGTGGAGGATATAGTGGAGGAAGTTCTGGTGATAGTGGAGGATATAGTGGAGGAAGTTCTGGTGATAGTGGAGGAAGTTCTGGTGATAGTGGAGGATATGGTGGAGGGAGTTCTGGATATGGTGACAGCTCTTTTGTCTATGGTGGAAGCGGGGAAATATATGGTGGTGGAGGATATAGTGGTGCAGATTCACACGAGCATTTTAGTGGAGGTTATGGAAGTGGTGGTGACAGCCATGGCGGAAGTGGAGAGTATGGTGGTGTCGGCCATGGTAGTGGAGGATATGGTGGGGGCCATGGTGGTGGTGGTGGTTATGGTGGTGGCCATGGTGGTGGTGGTGGATATGGCGGCCATGGTGGTGGTGGCTATGGTGGCGGCCATGGTGGTAGTGGTGGATATGGTGGCGGCCATGGTGGATATGGTGGCGGCCATGGTGGCTATGGTGGCGGCCATGGTGCACGCCCCTATCGCCCAAGACCTCGACCCACACCATTTCAAGATATTTTAGAAAGATTTAAAGGCATATTTAGGCTAAGAGGTTGATGAGTTCTTAGCCATTTTCTCGTCATCCTTGGCAATAGAGAATAGGTCTAAAGATGAGATCTAACGAGTTACTCGTTAACCAACGCGCTGTGATTGGTCTATTTATGTATTTAACGAAGCTCTGTAACGAAGCCAAGTTTTGTACTCGAGTGTAAATATTATTGTTGTTTGATGATTTGCAGTTGTATGTTAATACTTGAATGTCGATATTAAATAAAGTGTATTCTGTGATAGCATTGTTTCAAGTGTTTGGTCTTTCAATGTTTCATCTTGACGAATTATGCTCTTAAATATTCTCTAAGAAAGGATCATTGATGCTAGCTAAATATAAAAATATATTTAGTATGCAGGCGATGAGTCACAATAACCTGGCTAAAGTATGTTGACCAGACCACACACTAGAAGGTGAAGGGACGACGACATTTCGGTCCGTCCTGGACCATTCTCAAGTCGATTCTAGTGTGTGGTCTGGTCAACATATTTGATATGTTATTATAGATTATAAATGTCCTCTGAGCTTATTTTATCTCAGTAGCGAGTAAATTATAATATACTATTTATTTTTATAATTATACAATTATTATTATAATACAAATATAGCAGTTATGCTTCTCGTTTGGCTTTAAATAGGTAGCAATAGGTAAATATATCCGCCTGAAAACAAAGCAGCACTTAAACTATATTTTAAAAAGTCTTTCAACTCGATACAGTGAGATGTGGTGAATGAAGCAGTTCGAACAAGTGAATAAATCCACAAGGGCCGTGATAAGGGTTCGAACTTACGTTCAGGATGATTCCAGACGTAAGTTCGAGCCCTCATCACGGCCCTTGTGGATTTATTCATGTGATATATCACGCTATTATGGTTTCTGTCTGTATAGTTCGAACAAGCTTTCCCTGTTTTCTCCTGCTTAATTTGAACGAGGTACTGCAAGGAATGGATCCTATTGTTTAGAGAATATGAAGAGGCTTGCACAGACGTCCAGCAGAGAGAGATCCCACTTGCTCCTTCCCCCTTTCTGATTGGCTGTTAAGAAGATCAGGAGCGTGTTGACCACCAGGCTCTTAATCTGGATCCTGGATGATGGTACTCATCCAGGCAATGTACTCCTGTGTACTCAGGAATCCTTATTAGAGGATTACAGCTGATAAAATCGAAGGGAGAGGAGTTGGGACTCGATCTAAATCCTTCAAATTGCGAAATCACCTCTTTAAACCAACCAATCATAAAGGCAGGTAACATCTGCCTTATCACGAACCTAATTGTCGCCCCCCCACCTGACGACCAGAGGAGATTGGAAAACATAATAGGTGATTAGGAGGCTTAAGATGATTCGTACCACCTCACAAGACTTAACTACTTTGCTAAGATGCTCAGACTCTTTCGATTGTCCAAAATTAACAGAGTATAAGCAACTTCTAAAACCTATATCCATGAATGTGTTAAACCTCTCCCTGATAGATGACCAATGGAATCAGGCAATGTTTCCTGTAACGCCCCTTCCCACTAGCAGCAGACTGCGATACCATCGCAAGCAGCAGACTACGATACCATCGCTAGCAGCAGACTGCGATACCATCGCAAGCAGCAGACTACGATACCATCGCAAGCAGCAGACTACGATACCATCGCAAGCAGCAGACTACGATACTATCACAAGCAGCAGACTACGATACCATCACAAGCAGCAGACTACGATACCATCGCAAGCAGCAGACTGCGATACCATCGCAAGCAGCAGACTACGATACCATCGCTAGCAGTAAACTACGATATCAACGCTAGCAGCAGACTACGATACCATCGCTAGCAGTAAACTACGATATCAACGCTAGCAGCAGACTACGATACCACCGCAAGCAGCAGACTACTGTAATGTCATCATCTTTTCCAAAAATCTTCATATCCTTGTGCGAATCTTTGTGACTGACTCACGCAGTGGAAGAAGGAAAGAGATTTTAATATATAATGAGTCAAAAGCTTGCGCAAGAAATCTCATCAAAATAAAAAATGCATTTTAACATTATTCTAAACATATTTCTTTGAAAACGACAGAAAGTTTTAGATTAATGATTCTGGCACGAATCTTCTCGATATTCCTTATGTTTTTCATCACTGAAGCAGGAAGATTAAATATTAACTCTCCAAAGTTCATTTGTACTGATTATTTGGGTCTGACGCCTTGTGATGCATTTCGTAAGGTCACTCCTCACATTCTCAAAGAAGGTCACTCCTCACATTCTCAAAGAAGGTCACTCCTCACATTCTCAAAGAAGGTCACTCCTCACATTCTCAAAGAAGGTCACTCCTCACATTTTCAAAGAAGGTCACTCCTCACATTCTCAAAGAAGGTCACTCCTCACATTCTCAAAGAAGGTCACTCCTCACATTCTCAAAGACAAATTCTTCTGTGTAGCACCTGATTATATTCTCTAATTGTGAGGTGGTAGGTGACATGGATGAATGCCTTACATGGGGTATTAATGGGCTATTAAATTAATGGGGTATTAATGGGCTATTAAATTAATGGGGTATTAATGGGGTATTAAATTAAGAGTGTGACATGTTGGTAGTTTGTGTTCTTCTGGTTACTTCCGTTCCTGTTGCAGGGTCATTTGGTCCATCTTCTGTATTGGTCCAGCTTCTGTATTGGTCCATCTTCTGTATTGGTCCATCTTCTGTATTGGTCCATCTTCTGTATTGGTCCATCTTCTGTATTGGTCCAGCTTCTGTATTGGTCCAGCTTCTGTATTGGTCCATCTTCTGTATTGGTCCAGCTTCTGTATTGGTCCAGCTTCTGTATTGGCCCGGGGTCTTGAAGTGGGTAGAGTGTAACTGTGTATTAGCTGGTTATTGATGGCTGGTCTAGGTTTCTTGATGTGCAGCGCTTCACTGATGTCTAATCTTCTATTGTTATTGTATCTATCAATTATTTTGGTGTTGCTGGTCAAAATATCCCTGGTGATAGTCTCGTTGTGTGTGGCGATTTTATGTTGCTTGATGGAGCCATGTTGTTTGTGCATTGTTAAATGCCTAGAGAGAGAGAGACGTTGTTGTCTTGCCTATATATTGAGTTCATTGGGGCTGACGATCCCCAAGTGGGCACGTGATGGCGTAAACAACATTGGTCTCTTTGAAGGGCGTTGTTCTTGGTGTCGCGAGACTTCTTCATTAGCAGGTTGGTGGTTTTCCTACTCTTATAATATATTGTTAGTTTTATCTTTTGGTTGACGTCAGTTGGGGTAACGTTCCTCTCAATGATCTCTTTTAGGGCTCTTTCCTCTGCTTTGTAGGCCGCGGAGAAGAAGTTTCTGTAGAACAATTTTATTGGAAGTATGCAGGCGATGAGTCACAATAACGTGGCTGAAGTATGTTGACCAGACCACACACTAGAAATTGAAGGGACAACGACGTTTCGGTCCGTCCTGGACCATTCTCAGTCCACAATCTGGACCACAATCGACTTGAGAATGGTCCAGGACGGACCGAAACGTCGTCGTCCCTTCAATTTCTAGTGTGTGGTCTGGTCAACACTTATTGGAAGTTCGTTTATTGTGGTATTAGTTGTTCCGTCGCCTGTTGCACACCTCGCCACCTTCTTTATTATTATGTCTTCGACATAACCATTGGAGAAGCCATTATTGACCATTGAAGCCATTATTGACCAAAATCTGCCATATTTTACATAACTCCTCATTCACCTGCTTCCACCCAGAGCTGTGAGTAAGAGCTCAGTCAACGTAAGCGTTCACAGCACTCTGTATCTCTCCGGGCAGTCGCTGTCAGCGTTAAGGCCCATCCCTATGTTTGTCTCCTTAGTGTATACTGTATGATGAATGCTGCCGTTCCTTTTCATGACCCTGACATGACTTTCCGTTGACTTTCCATGACATCTAAGTACCTCCCCCCCCCCAAACTCTGCATCTCATAAGGGAAGTTTAAAACTGAGTTTTACTCGAAAGCTTTCTTTAACTGCAACAGTCGTTCGGTATCCGGGACTTGTACACTTGTCGTCGACATACCTGTAGTAGATAGCGGGTTTTAGGTCTTTTAGGTCTTAAACGTAAGGAATATCGAGAAGATTCGTGCCAGAATCATAAATCTAAAACTTTCTGTCGTTTTCAAGGAAATAAGTTTAAAAGAAAGTCTGCTACCAAAATATACTAATATTATTCTCTGAAGGTCATGAGAACTTTTCCCATTCACTGACATGGTATTGTGTCCTGTTTCTTAAATCGGTGTGTGTGGGTTTGCTTGGTTCAGCCTACCCAGGCCTATAGGCATCTCTGGGGATCTACTGGGTACCTGGTTGATGGGGTTCTGGGAGTTCTTCTACTCCCCAAGCCCGGCCCGAGGCCAAGCTTGACTTGTGAGAGGTGTTGTTGTCTTGTATGTTCAGACAGGGTAGGGTAGGTTCAAATACACACATATGCACATATTAAATGGCGTTAGTCATATACATATTCCTGTTTATAATGAACATATTTGCTTGTTGCATTCTGGCGTTGCAGCGGCATGATTAATGCAATAACAGGAACTATCTGGCCGGATTTTTTAGGGGTTTCTTTATTGCTCCTGATTTTATAGGAGGATTATATATTGCTCCTTATATATTATATTGCTTCTGTATATTTTACAGGAGCAATATAATTGCTCCTCGTCTTTATGACAGGTAATATTATTTTTTCGCACGCGCTGTTTATCTATAAATAATTATTATATTCCTTATCTCTGGCATTTATACCTAAGATTCTCTTCCAGAACTTGTCCAGCCTTAATGTTATAACCTCCCTTTTCCCTCCTCTTTTTCTTCTCCTACTTTTACTCCCCTTTCTCCCCTTTTTCCATTCCATCCTTCGTTAACCCATTTTTTCATTTTTACAGTGAACCATATTTTCATAACCGGTCCTGTTCCGATTCTCTGTTTGCGCCCTGTTTTTTTCTGTTCTATATGCCTGTCAGTTTCCTTCCTCCACCTCCTTCGTTCGTGTTATTTATATCCTCCCTTCCATCACTAGCTACATTCTTCTATCATCTTTCTTTTTCTACGTTTAATTATTACCTGTTCTAGTCCTTACCCGTTTGTCTCTTACCTTTTTTTAATCTTTTATTTTCCATTTTTTTCCTTTCTTCATATCATACTATCTCTTAGAACTCTTTTAATCCTACCCATACATTCCTCTCCTCTTCCTCGTCTCTCTCCCGTTCTCCACACTCTCACTCATTCCATGGTTTCTGGACCTATATTAAGAAGGGGGGAAGTTTATGAGGACGGGCAGCCCGTCCTCATAAGCTTAGTAAACCTCATAAACCTCATAAACTATAGCAATTTACGGGCTATTCATGCCCATACCACCCTCTTGGGTTGCTTAATCTTCATCAATGTTATGAGGACGGCCTACCCCGCAGGCTGTGCATCTTCAAGATGAAGCCCTCTCCAAATGTGCTTCTTTTTAATAAACAATTCTCATAAGTTAATATTATTATTATATACTAAATCTTTTGCGCATAGGTAGGTCTAGGGTAGATTAAGTTGGTCCTTTTGGTTCTATTGTCAATAATACATACTTAGCGTACGTGGGCGAAGCATATAGTTATGCTTCGAACTTTAGGAAGTGAGCTTGAGAAAAGTTCGAAGATAATGAGTTGTAAGAAGGAAGTCAAGTTTTCTCATTCATAAACCAGGCTGTTGGATTAACGAGCAGTTAGTCAATATTTGTGCAGACTGACAGCCTGCACGAAGCCACTACCAAAAGAAGGCGCTAAGCCGCGGCTTGGCTTTATATTACGCTTCAGGGGGCTTCAGTAAACATCCCGCTTCAAGATCCGTAACAGACACAACCCCCAACTGATCCTTAAAAAACAGCAGGGCGCTTCCATTGCCTCGTTTGAGCGACAGTGGCGTCAAGGTGGTCACGAGTCTTGGTGAAATTGGTCATTTTCTCAACTCGTAGATGAGTTGAAGGACTCTTGTTTGTAGATTGAGGGTCTATTGTTGCAGACCCACAGAGGCTCTTTGGTTATAAACAGAGATTCTCTTGTCGTAGACAGATAGAGAGCCCCCATGTCGTAGACAGACAGAGAGCCCCCATGTCGTAGACAGACAGGGAGCCCCCATGTCGCAGACAGACGCAGAGCCCCCATGTCGTAGACAGAGAGCCCCCATATCGTAGACAGACTGAGAGCCCCTCCATGTCGTAGACAGACTGAGAGCCCCCCATGTCGTAGACAGACAGAGAGCCCCCATGTCGTAGACAGACAGAGAGCCCCCATGTCGTAGACAGAGAGCCCCCATATCGTAGACAGACTGAGAGCCCCTCCATGTCGTAGACAGACTGAGAGCCCCCCCCCATGTCGTAGACAGACAGAGAGCCCCCATGTCGTAGACAGACAGAGAGCCCCCATGTCGTAGACAGACAGAGAGCCCCCATGTCGTAGACAGACAGAGAGCCCCCATGTCGTAGACAGACAGAGAGCCCCCATGTGGTAGACAGACAGAGAGCCCCCATGTCGTAGACAGACAGAGAGCCCCCATGTGGTAGACAGACAGAGAGCCCCCATGTGGTAGACAGAGTACATCGTGTACTAATGCCGTCAGCTGTCTGTAGAAGCCTGCACAACATGCACTAGGTGGTAATGTTATTTTTAGTTCTGCTTTTTACTGTATTTTCAGCTTATGAATCATTATCACCGGACTTGATAACGGTCCAAAGATGGCGGTGAGATGCTGGACGGAGAGGGAATAAGAAGAGAGAGAGCGCTGAGAGGGATGGTAGGATGGAGGAGTATAGAGAGAGAGAGAGAGAGGGAGAAAGGGGAGAGAGAGCAGATGAGAAACCAACAAATACAGGAAGAGTACGAAGTGAAGAGGTGTCAGCTCTTAAGGTTTGTTCTAAGGGTGCTTCACCATCCTGTGTATTGATCTGTCTTGCTTCAGCTCCCGGGCTCCGGCCCACACCTCCAGGTCTTGGCTGCTCCTCCAATGTTGTTGGGGGTCACATCTTGTCTGCGTGTGCTTGGTTACGTGTGCCTGTGAGCGTGTGCTTGTTTGCGTGTGCTTGTCTGCGTGTGCTTGTCAGGAGTGTACTTGTTTGGGCGTGTTTGTCTAGGAGTTGCAGTGCGTGCTTACCTGGTGGCTGGGTGGCTGGGTGGCCACGGGTCCGTGTGGAATTATGAATGCTTTCCCAAAATAGCTAAGGACTTTGTAGCAATTCTCTTTGCTGGTCTCTTTCTCTCTCTCTCTATCCCTCTCTCTCTCTCTCTCTCTCTCTCTCTCTCTCTCTCTCTCTCTCTCTCTCTCTCTCTCTCTCTCTCTCTCTCTCTCTCTCTCTCTCTCTCTCTCCCTCCCTCCCCCTCCCTCTCCCTCTCTCTTTCTCTCGCTTCCTTCTTCTTGTTATCCAGAAATACACCATTACATAGCTGGCTTGTCTTTGTCTCGTGTATCATCACAGTTGCAAGGGGGAGGTCGGTTTAAAGGTCACGCTGGGATTTGTGCACCTTGCAGTGTGCACCTGTGCAACGTGCACTTGTACAGCGTGCACACCACCACCATCACTCCTGCACATCACTCCACCACCTTTAACCCTCCACAACCCGGACCTCGCCTGCACCAGAACCGTTCCACAGAAATGATGACAATAACGACCAAAGCCCCACGCTAGCTGGCGTAACCCCGAACTGAGACCTTCCCCAGCAGGTCTTCCAGTCTCGCGTCGCCCGAGAAACAGAGATAAACGGTCGTGACTTGCGTATACGCACCCCTAACCCCGTCCTTTCACTAGGTACAGGGAGGACGTATCTACGCGCCAGACGATTCTCCCGCTCCGAATCCGTCCAGCGCTTCCGTGTTACGTGATGTTACGTAATGTAGTGTCTTCATGTTGTGAGTAAGGTGAGGGAGGCACCTAGGCGCCGGGCAGGTGATCACAGGCATAGAAATAGAATACAATCCGTAAATGGGGATTTTGTTCATTAGTGCTACGAAGCGGTAGATCTAGTTACCGCTGGGGATATTTGATCTGTAGGGGCATAGTGGTGTGGGATGCTCTCTCTCTCTCTCTCTCTCTCTCTCTCTCTCTCTCTCTCTCTCTCTCTCTCTCTCTCTCTCTCTCTCTCTCTCTCTCTCTCTCTCTCTCTCTCTCTCTCTCATGGAGTCGCATGAAAGTCAATTACATTTCACCTGAGCTCTAGGTGATGAGTACAAGCCTCTCAGGTTACTACCCCCCTCTCCAGCACCCCTGAACATCACCCCATCCCCCCTCAGGACACCCCATGAGCCTCATACACCCCCCCTCAGAACACCTCTCATCCTCACACCAGTGGGAATGTTGTTCCTTCAGTCCTGATGTGTTGTGGTAGAGTTGTTTCTTCCCGGTCCTTCTCTCCGCTTGTTAAGCAAGACTAATTACATCCTTCCCCCCTTTCCTTATTTTATATTTTTTTATTTAATACAAATTTAAATTTGCTATATTAATAATATATATTAATATATATATTTATATATATTATTAATTATAGCTATATTTGCTATATATTAATACATATAATTTGCTATATTAAACAAATTAAAGACCCCAGAACAAATTCTCATGAGTGAAATGTAACTTTGATTGACTTGTCATTTAAATAATGTTTTAAATGTTTCGTTTTGTAGTGCCAAATATCATATTTGCTTCCGTATGGGTTATTGAATAGGCCTATCATGCATATGATTAGTAGTTTTAAGCTCCTTTACAGCGGTAGGCTCGGGGCTCGGGGCTCTAGTATAGCGTCCAAATGTCATAAAAAAGCTCTTCTGTAGAGCTCTGTGATATATCATGTAATTGTGAATGTATATATATACGTTAACGCATATATTCCTTAAGAGTTGTCAGGTATAGGAAGCGGCCTCAGGTATAACCCGTAGGCGCTGGAAGCTATTGAGAACAGTAACTGGCTTTTATTTAGGAATATAACGCAGGATATTATAGCTTAAGAACAAATCCACAAGGGCAGTGACGAGGATTCGAACCTGCGTCTGGGAGCATCGTCTATTATAGCGTTACCTGCGTCTATGCTGTTAGGATGAGCGTATGAGAATGTGTTGATGTGGTGGACACGCACTCCCATGCGTGGCGGTCAGCCTTTCGTGCGTGCCTGACTTCATTGAGGCACGCGATGCGTTCTTGTATAATTCAGATATAAACTGATAGTTGAAAGATATTCTGTTCCCAATATGGGACACCCGGTGTACCATTTATGTTTATGGTATACTATGGCGTACTGTGTTGCCCGAGACCTGTCAATGATGAAATAGTTGACCATGTTCCGATAGAACTCTAGTACGGGTTTGAATCAGTTGTAAAATACAAGCTGTTTCGTAATTATATGGTGTGGGGAGTCCAGTAGTTAAGTACTCTCTTTGGGGGTGTGGTGGTTTAGTGGTTCTTCACTCTTTGTGGTGTGGTTACCCAATGATGCCTACTGAGACCCGTGCATGTTGGGCACGTACCCAACAGCAATTGCTGTGAAGAAAACTGATTGAAGGTAGCCCTAAACGCGTAAATCAGAAATTTTATCATGTTCGGAGTGCATTAGCTTAAGAATCTCGTTATTAAATGTACTATCTTTTATTTATATATTCGGGAATTCATACTGGGAAAAGCTAGGTTTTCGGGCCATTTCATCACGGCTTCCCGTCTCCTTCAAGGCGACGGAAAGAAATATATGAATATTAGAAGACATAGGAATATCAGTCATGCTAAAAAGCAAGAAATTATAGACTGGAAAAATATAAAAAGCTAATAATGTAAAGTCAATATGTAATCTGGTTAATTAGAACGACATACTTAATAAATATTAATAAAATATGAAATGGCGAGTTCTTTTCATATTAAAATCCTGAAAATAATTATTTACACGTAACCATGATGTGATCTTGACACATTTGTTTACATTCAAACGTTTGTTGGTAAATATTTAACTACAAACATTTACTCTGCGACATTTTGAGTCAGGGAACGTAGAGAGGGAGAGAGAGGGAGAGAGAGAGAGAAGGCTGAACCGAGGGGGATGAAGAAGGGAGACGCTTTCTTTAAATAACTGGGATATTCTGTAAAAACAATCTCCAGGTGTAGGGGATTATTTCCTGGTAGACACGATAACTCTTTAATAGAGTTATCGTGTCTACCAGGCACGATAGATTAATAGATTGCCAGTGCCAGTAGATGGCACTGGCAATGTAAATTGATGAATTTGCAACACCAAACACTTGGGGTATATATATATATATATATATATATATATATATATATATATATATATATATATATATATATATATATATATATATATATATATATATATATATATATATATATTCTGAAACTGGATACCTTTTAACACTTCTGCAATATTCATATTTACCTAAATCAAAATACACTCTTTCTGCCAGCCTTTACTCCCTACAAGCTAGCATATTCTGCAAATATACCCTAACCGTAAAGTATGCTGCAAACGGACCCTAACATTGCATGTGCAATTTAAGAAGCTTAACTTTGTGAATGCCACAGAGGAGCCCAAGCCATGCACATGTCTCAGAAAGGCAGAAATATTGCATATGCAACATCAAACCATACATGGCCTCATGCCTGGCATGTGTTGCATAAGGCGAGCCTCTGGTACGCCTCTGAATGACCATAATTCTGCTTAAGCCAGATATGTGGTGGCGCAGTGGTAGCATACTCAATCCAGGCTTTGTCAGGAATTTCATCTGCTTTCGATCCCTTACCATGAGGACGGATTAGGCTCCAATACTTAGCTGTTCGCCCTTGGTAACCAAGTATATATATATATATATAATATATTGTTTGAGAAAGGATGATCGTACGAAGCATATGTAACAGAAGGACCTTGTTGCTATCCCTCTCAATCTCAAGTCCTCTCTTTAAGGCCATTCTTTTTCTTTCTTCGTCTCTATATGTTCCTTGTCCTATATGCATCCACTTCACTTTCCGCTCCTTCTCTCCCCTCTCTCTTCTCCCTCCCCCACCTCCCTATCTCTCTCTCTCTCTCTCTCTCTCTCTCTCTCTCTCTCTCTCTCTCTCTCTCTCTCTCTCTCTCTCTCTCTCTCTCTCTCTCTCTCTCTCTCTCTCTCTCCCTCCCTCTCTCTCTCTCTCCCCCGTCCACTATTCATGCAATGAAGGCTACAATCCCGTCCCCCAGCCCCCCATCTTAAGAGGATCTGGTGTTCAAGGCTCTCTAAAGTTGGGCTTCACTTTCTCTGCTTTGCTGAGAAAGTTATTTTTGGCACAACACCTTCATTCTTTTCCTCTCCATCAATGTTCCTTCTTTTCATTCATGACTCTCCCTTCTTCTCTCTCTTTCTCTTCCTCTATGTTTCTCTTTCTTTTTCTCTTCCATCTTCTCTCTCTCTCTCTCTCTCTTCTTCTTCCTCTCTCTCTCTTCCTCCTCCTCTCTCTCTCTCTTCTTCCTCCTTCTCTCTCTCTCTCTCTCTCTCTCTCTCTCTCTCTCTCTCTCTCTCTCTCTCTCTCTCTCTCTCTATTCCCCTCAGTCTCCATTTGCTCCCCTCTCTGTAAATTTTAATATAAATTTATTCCTTGAGAGTTTACTTTGATTTTATTTCCCGGCGCTGTCGTTGGGTTTACATATATTTTCTTCCCTGGAATACATTGTTGAGTGCCTCTCCTACCTTTCCTCCCCTCCCCTCACCTCTCTCTTACCCTCCACTACCTTCCCTACCCTTCACTTTCCCTTCATCCCTGTAACCATTTTCGCTGCATACTGTCTTTAACTACATAAGTCAAACTAACAACTATTTATCATTTATCAAATAATATGCTTGATGAATGTTAGTGAGGATTACATCTGTTATTTAACAGGACAGAAAATTTTCATCATTTGTTGTTTCATGAAAGGAGTGGCATGGGGGATTAACCCCGACCCGCCTATGATCATCCACGAGCAGCCAACAGTTATCCTGCAAAGTTTAATGAGGCTAGCAATCTCTGAGCGTCTGATCTCCAGCCTTGTACAGACAGATAGGCAAACAAAATAGGCAAACGAGCAGATAATTCTATATATATATGGATTCTTTGTTATTTACGGAAGGTTTGGGCTCTTCCTTTTACACACACACACACACACACACACACACACACACACACACACACACACACACACACACACACACACACACACACACACACATACACTCACTCTCTATTTTTGTCTGTCAGACTCTCATTCTCTCTCTCTCTCTCTCTGTCTCTCTCTCTCTCTCTCTCTCTCTCTCTCTCTCTCTGTCTCTCTCTCTCTCTCTCTCTCTCTCTCTCTCTCTCTCTCTCTCTCTCTCTCTGTCTCTCTCTCTCTCTCTCTCTGTCTCTGTCTCTCTCTCTCTCTCTGTCTCTCTCTCTCTCTCTCTCTGTCTCTGTCTGTCTCTCTCTCTCTCTCTCTCTCTCTCTCTCTCTCTAATTCCTGTTAAAATTATAAGTATAGGATGCATGTAAAGGATATTTTAGAGACGAGAGGAAAAGTTTTAACCCACATGACCAGAGAAATAAAATTTGTTCTTGGGCACGATAAGGCAGTAGAGCCCAGGGTTGTTTACTTGCTCTAACACTCAATTTCTGGCCCTCACAAACTGTAAAATGTAAACTCATCACTGTAAAATATGCAAGCACGCGCAGGGGGCTACATGAAGAGATTGTCAACACGAGACCTGTAGGCAACTTCACAGGGAAATACGAAAAGAAACGTGATGAATTTAATTTCATTAATGACCAGAGGCCTAATAGGCCAATTAGTAATGCTGATGCTCAACCTCACAAGCAAATGTAGGTGAATTCATCTAGGTGAGCACACACACACACCAGCTGGGACACCCACTACACAGAACACAGACAAGCACCATAGAGCGCGGAAGTATTAATCACTTAGACAGTCGGGGATTGAACGCCGACCTGCATGAAGCGAGACCGTCGCTCTACCGTCCAGCCCAAGTGACAAGTGGATTCTTTTTTTAAGATTGACAACAAACAGGCAACCCAAGCTACTGCATGACCTTATTCACACCCTTCCATTCATTCAATACCCTTTTCTCCTTGCTATTCCATCTATCCATATCCTTCCTTTTTCCCTATCAAACGTTCCCCGGGTGTTTGAAGTGCGGGAGGTCCCTAGGGGTGGTGGTAGTGACATGAGGTAGCCTCCACCCACCCTCCATCACCCTCGAGCAGTGGGTGGAGAGAGCAGGAGGAGAGGGAAGAGAGGTTCACATGACATTTCCAATACATCGACCTCGCTGCCACTTTGTCTACGTCTCATCAAGTTGTTCCGCACTTCAAGCTAGCAAAATAAATCCCTAGTAAATTATAACAAGCTTACTGTGAGATGTAGCTATTAAGTGTT
Organism: Procambarus clarkii; assembly: GCF_040958095.1. Taxonomy (NCBI): domain Eukaryota; kingdom Metazoa; phylum Arthropoda; class Malacostraca; order Decapoda; family Cambaridae; genus Procambarus; species Procambarus clarkii. The sequence continues at coordinate 46,138,077 of NC_091157.1, forward strand.
CCTCTGTCAACAAAACACTAATAATGGAAGAGCAGCCACAGAATATTGTGAGTGAGAAGAGGTGTGTGTGTGTGTGTGTACTCACCTAATTGTACTCACCTAATTGTGCTTGCGGGGGTTGAGCTTTGGCTCTTTGGTCCCGCCTCTCAACTGTCAATCAACTGGACAAGGTGTGTGTGTGTGTGTGTGTGTGTGTGTGTCGAGGTGATGTGTAAAGATGTGCCAGAATATCACAGCGACACATCCCTCATTCTCCTTTACCATGGATGAGGTTATCAATGATTAAGAATATTGTATTTTGTGTCTGGGTCATTCTAATTTTAGATATCTCAGTTTGCATGCTTTTGCTTGTGTCTGTGCTTGCTGTTAACATACTGGCTGTTGTTGACGTCGGGAAGTTGAAGGATTTTTGCCTCTCCTCATTACACATGCCTCTCAGCTCTGGTACTAGTCTAATGGCATTCATTTTGGATTTTCTGCAGCTTATTTTTATCCATAGCTTAATAAAACATTACACATTGGTGCGATATATTCCAGAACTGGTGTGACATGCGCTAAATATAAGGTTCTAAATGACTCTTAAGTTCTTTTTTATAATGAACACTTCTTATGTTGGCCCACTTATTATAGATTGGGTGGATATAAATAGGAGCTGCCTCGTATGGGCTAATAGGCCATCTGCAGTTACCTTCATTCTTATCTTCTTATATATATAGCTGATGATATCTGCTCGATGTCGGCCTTGTTAGATATAGCTTCTGTGTAACACAAACCCCCATGTTTTTGTCTGTTCCATTCTGGTACTTGGTGTCGGGCCAACTGTTACCAGCACTCGTATTTATTACTTTGCATTTAATTGAGTTAAACTCTAGCAGCCACTTGTATGATATTTTCTGCTGCACACGTGCTCGTTTCATCAATCACGTCGATTTACGTACGTGTTCTGTCAATCAGATTCGAGGTACTTGACTGTTCGGCCACTGAGCTTCGAGCGACTTGCGTGTTCAACCAATCAACTTTGAGATACTTTCGTGTTCCGCCAATGAGCTTCGAGATCCTTGCGTGTTTATCCAATCAGCAGTTAGAGCTGCCTGTGCAGTATCCGCACTTGACCCAGGATGTGTATACAGCCAAACGCCATGGGGCAATGTTTATAGCTCTCGTGGTCAATATTCCTAACTTATACACACTGTATTTCTCCATCTTGCCATGAATGTATTATCAATACAGCCATCACAGGTGTGTCATTACCCGTGATGGACACCTGAGTGACAGCGACGCACTTGGCTGCTGGCGCAACAGGAGCCGCGCTGCGCCCTGTTGACATCCACACACTCCTCTCTGTTGATATTATTTAAGAGTGTAAACATTGTGTGGGAGGAGACCAGGGGAGTGGTCGTGTGCTTCTGTGTGTGTGTGTGTGTGTGTGTGTGTGTGTGTGTGTGTGTGTGTGTGTGTGTGTGTGTGTGTGTGGGTGTGTATGTGTGTGTGTGTGTGTGTGTATGTGTGTGTATGTGTGTGTGTGTGTGTGTGTGTGTATATGTGTGTGTGTGTGTGTGTGTGTGTGTGTGTGTGTGTATGTGTGTGTGTGTGTGTGTGTGTGTGTGTGTGTGTGTGTGTGTGTGTGTGTATGTGTGTGTGTGTGTGTGTGTGTGTGTGTGTGTGTGTGTATGTGTGTGTGTGGGTGTGTACTCACCTACTTGTGCTTGCGGGGGGGTTGAGCTCTGGCACTTTGGTCCCGCCTCTCAACTGTCAATCAACTGGTGTACAGGTTCCTGAGCCTATTGGGCTCTATCATATCTACACTTGAAACTGTGTATGGAGTCAGCCTCCACCACATCACTGCCTAATGCATTCCATTTGTCTACTACTCTGACACTGAAAAAATTCTTTCTAACGTCTCTATGGCTCATTTGGGCACTGTGTGTGTGTGTGTGTGTGTGTGTGTGTGTACTCACCTATATGTTCTTGCAGGTTGAGCTGTGCTCCTGGCCCCTGGACCTCTGGTAATTACACTCGCCTGCTAACCACCTGTACGACATAGGAGTAGTTTCTTAAATCTCTGGCTCATTTGTATTTCTAATCTCTATCTGTTTCACCTCATTACATTCTCCTTTATGATAAGTAAATTACCCATGTCTACCTTGTCTGTGAGCCGTAGTATCTTGCACTTTGTGATCATTTCTCCTCTACATGGTTGTTCTAATAATGTTTTTTGCATTTTCTCCTTACATTTTCTCACTTCCCTCATATCTGACTCCATTACTGTAGGAGTCCTCTTGTTTGGTCCTGTTGCAATATCCTCAGTATTATAGCATTGCTTTGGGTACTGTATCACTGTCCTGGGTACTGTATCACTACCCTGGGTACTGTATCACTACCCTGGGTACTGTATCACTGTCCTGGGTACTGTATCACTACCCTGGGTACTGTATCACTACCCTGTGTACTGTATCACTGTCCTGGGTACTGTATCACTGTCCTGGGTACTGTATCACTGCCCTGGGTACTGTATCACTACCCTGGGTACTGTATCATTGTCCTGGGTACTGTATCACTGCCCTGGGTACTGTATCACTACCCTGGGTACTGTATCATTGTCCTGGGTACTGTATCACTACCCTGGGTACTGTATCATTGTCCTGGGTACTGTATCACTGCCCTGGGTACTGTATCACTGCCCCGGGTAGTACACTGCACCCAGATAATATTAATATCACAATTATCTAACATTTTTTTTATAAAATGCTTGAAACAGGAAAGCTCCCTGAAGCCTGGAAAAAGGTAAACATAGTCACAGTATTCCAGAAAGTGGAGAGAAAGGAGGCACTACAATTACATACTGGCGGCATTGACAATAATTCCATGTAAAGTATTAGAGAAAGTAATCAGATTGAGAATGGTCGAGTTTCTGGAAAGAGTTGACTTTCCTTTCAACACTTTCTTTCTTTTGACCACCAACACTATCACCATCACTACCACCACTACCACTACCACTACCACCATTCCCCAAATCCTTATTCTGACCCCTTCCAAGTGCTGTATAGTCGTAATGGCTTGGCGCTGTCTCATGATAGTTTCTTTCATTTCCTTTATTTAGTTCCTTTCTTGCTCTTAATCATTCCTTCTCCTTATTCCTATCCTCCTTGATCTCCGTCATCAGCTTCAGGACAATCAGGAGACATTTTCACGGCCATCGCCAGACAGATGCATGACAATCAGGGAATGTTTATTTCATATTAGGAGATCCTTAAGTGTGCCAAGGCTTGATTTGATGGGCGCTTCCTGATGGGCCTGCGTATGTGTGTATGTTGCTTCTGAGTATGTGTGTGTGTTTGTGTATGCAGCGTGTGTGTGTATTGAGTCTTTGTTCATAGCGCCTATGTGTTGTTTGTGTAGTGTGTGTTTGTGCTGTATGTGTAGTGTGCGTTTTGTTATATGTACACTCCCTCACACCCTGTACTTCAATCCCTCCCTCCCTCTCTCCTCTCCCTCAACTCCCTCCTCACTCACCTCCCTCTAGGTAAGATAGATTTCGTAATCAATCTTTCAACGCTGTAATTAGTGGCAAGGATTGCATGTGTATTCGTACTCACCTAGATGTACTTTCAGGGTTGAGTATTAGATCCTTGCCCCGAGTTTCAGACCTTTTGTACGTTAATACAACGAGTGTTCGTTTGTTTTTTGTTTATTTTCATGTTTACATGTGATAATTTCCACTTATTTACAACCCTAATAGTGGAGAAATTCTTTGCAACATCTGTGACTCATAAGTTTCTAGTTTCTATGTCCCCTTGTTCATTTTCCTGCTTTGAACATAGTTTTCTTTCTCAGTTCCCCTTAGACACTTATGCTATCTTTTCCTTTCCTTATTTTTCCCCTCGTCCTCTTTTATGGTGAGGTCCAGTTCCCTCTGTCTTTGTAGATCAATCCCCTTAGCCCGGGAACGAGCCCTGTTAGATATATTTGGACCTTATATAGTTTTATTGTTTTATTTTTCAAGTGTGGGTAATGGTGATGCGTCCATGAAAGTGTTTTTCGTCCATTTTTCTAAATTTTCATTGAGAAAAATTTAATTAAGAAATGAACATTTCATTTCATTTTTTTCTAGACTCATTTTTCTAGTTCCTGAAGATTTTACAGATGTTGGATTATTGCTGCTGATGTTATTCTGTTAATGTTTGCCTTTGGAATTACTTTTAAGGTTCGTCTATTTGCAGGTCTTTCATCTTTCATGATGTGGGTATATATTTCCATTTCACTCTGTACAGCAGAACATATCTTCAAACACCTGTTCACTTCTTCCTAATTTTACATTTGTCTAAAAATAAAGACAAGTAAAGCCAATTTCCAGACAGTCTCTGGAATGCATCAAATTTTCCATGAAGGGTTTAACACAGTCCCACTCTGTGTTAATTCTTCTCATTAGTTTTTGCAACACGAGTGAAATGAAGGAATCTGTTCCCTGTGCCAGGTCGTTGACATATACTAAGCATTGGCTGGGTCTTTGATCCGACCCCATGAGGTATACTTCATTCGATACCTCTCTTCACTCTGTATAACTCCTTCGCGTTCTTCCTGGGAGGTTTTCATTTCACCTATTTTAGCAGTCATTCAGATATACCAGACTGTTTGTTTACCTTAATTGGGAGACTTTTGTATCGTGCAGTGTTCAATGCTTTCTAAGAGTGGCGTAATATGCGGTAAAGTGTCCTTCATCTTGCTGTAAAGATCTCAGTAACTTTGTCAAACAGAATTTTCCTGCACTGAATCGATTCTTGCGTTTGAAGACAAAAATGTGTTATTCTAAGCATTCTTAAAGCCTGCGTAGATTCAATATCTCTGATCACATGCTGGTGATGATCGTTAGTGATGGTGTCCGTAGTTTATGCTGTAATGTCTTCTACGTTTCTTGTTTGTTGGCACCGAAGATCCTAAACTCGTGAGGAGTTGAGTTCTATATCAAGGTCACTACACAGTGCTTCCGTTCACCGCTTAAGTAAGATAGAAACAAGAATCGAGTAACAATTAGTGAGTCAGTTAGAAGCTTAGGACCGCGCAGGAATATCCCTTCAAAACAATATAAAGTGCTTCCATTGTGTGTGCGCGAGTGTGTCCGTTCGTGGGAGAATAGATTAAATAAAAAAAACATAAAAAAACAGTGGAGACATGATCGTTGCATAAAAATACTCGACATACATTTCGACATAGACTAAGACCAGCTATTTAACACAAAAAGTTTTACGAGAGAACGGACGCACGTGGATATTAACTACCAAAATACGCAAGAGGGATAAAACGAAACACTTTTATCCAGTGGAAGAAAGTGTTCCCACCACACAGGGGAGTGAGCTCTTGGCGTATACATGGACTCAGATATGAGAGAACTCAAAGTGTCAGGCAGAAATTAACTGAAAACTATAAATTGGGATCTAAGAGCCGAAGGTCAACCCCTTGGTCGCACAGTTGGTCAGTATGCACAAGAACAGCACACATCCATAATATCTCTGCCATGCATTTTAGTCATGTCCTTCTGGCTGTGTGTGGTGCTTCCTTACACTGCTGGTTAGATCATGAGATGTTCCTGTGTTCTGATTGTCTTTTTGCATTGAGACAACAACAACAGTTCACTCGCCGGGTTGAGTGAAGAGGACAATTGCTGCCTGCAACGCCTTCACACTTGTGTTCTGTGTCTGTGTAATGCTTTCACACTGTGTTCTGTGTCTGTGTAATGCTTTCACACTGTGTTCTGTGTCTGTGTAATGCTTTCACACTGTGTTCTGTGTCTGTGTAATGCTTTCACACTGTGTTCTGTGTCTGTGTAATGCTTTCACACTGTGTTCCGTGTCTGTGTAATGCTTTCACACTGTGTTCTGTATTTGTAGCTTCCTTCAGAGACACTGTAAAGTAAAAAAGAACTTCGGTTTCAACTCTTTTTAACCCTGTCGTAGCTCAGTCGATTAAGGCAGTGTCTGGGATGCTCCCGGACGCAGGTTCGAATCCTCGTCACGGCCCTTGTGGATTTGTTCCTTCAGAGACGTCTGTTATTCTCTCAGAGTTCCCCCCTCCTGTGTGCCAGCCATCACAACCAATTAATTTATTTTGTTCACCTTGACTTCATCTCTCACTTTGTGTTCATTTCCACCTTTTGTTCATCTCCCCATATCTCGTTAATCACCATTATAGTTTCACTTAGACCATCACAGCTTCAAGTAGACCACCACAGCTTCACCTGGACCATTAAAGCTTCACCTACTCTTCACTTCACCTGACTCTGCCAAACTAAATTTCACTCTTTACTTAAACCATTCCAACTTTTCGCATAAAAAATCTTTGACACCAAGAGTGGCAAGAAGCCCGCCCAAGTTCCCAGTAGGCTATTTTAAGGGCGGCGGCAGCGGAGGTCGACGCCCGTGGCGGTACCGGAGGTCGACGCCCGTGGCGGTACCGGAGGTCGACGCCCGTGTGGCGATACCGGAGGTCGACGCCCGTGGCGGTATCGGAGGTCGACGCCCGTGGCGGTATCGGAGGTCGACGCCCGTGGCGGTACCAGAGGTCGACGCCCGTGGCGGTACCGGAGGTCGACGCCCGTGGCGGTACCGGAGGTCGACGCCCGTGGCGGTACCGGAGGTCGACGCCCGTGGCGGTACCGGAGGTCGACGTCCGTGGCGGTACCGGAGGTCGACGCCCGTGGCGGTACCGGAGGTCGACGCCCGTAGCGAGGATTTCATTGAGATATCACAAATTTCGGTCCATCCTCCTAATATGAAAGTACTCATTGTAACTCTTACGCCGAAAGAACCAATGAACCCATACACCAACACGAGCACCCCATACACCACCCAGCTCCCCATACACCACCACAGCGCCCCCATACACCACCACAGCGCCCCCATACACCACCACAGCCACAGCATTCACTTGCGTCCTCCCATTTCGCCGGAGTTTAATTGGACGTTTGCCTATTTTCCCCGCGTGGCCGCGTTTGATGACCACAACCTCGTCAGGCAGTGATGGGAGGAGCTGGGCCCACGCTGCCACCACCTACGAGTCGTGGGCCGTAGGTAGGAGCCGAACCTGTGGCATTTTGTTCCTTTATTATGCACCCCAATATACCTATGCTGTGGACGGTTGTGGATCCCATATACCTATCCTGCGAATGACTGTGGACCCTTAATACCCCCATGATGTGGACGGTAGTGGACTCTACATACCTATCCTGTGGGCGGTAGTCGACCCCCATAGACTCATCCTGTGGACGAAACTGAACCCCCAAAATGCTTTTAACTGAAGAAGTTATTCTCTTGATGAGCGAGTTGCGTAGTTTAATAAAAACATCAGTAGGATCTGAGGGCAGGTTGGGGTCGCCTGCAACGCCTGTGTTCTGTGTCCCGTACAGACAGTACTATACTATCCCGTACTATACAGACAGCCCATATAGCCGTCTGTATACCTAACAGCTCGTCGGAAATCCCTATAAGTCTGAAGTGATTATTCATCGTTATTATGAGTAATTTGGATGGCGGGAACTCTTCAAAATGGCTAGAAAAGCTAGACCAAAGATGTTAATCTGCTGAGAAATATTTTTCACAAGAACTCCCCCCACAAAGTTGAAAGATAAACACCTACGTGTGGACGACCCACTTGGATTAATTTGTACAGAGACGCGGCCTTGCTTCTTCTGGCCACAGTTTCTTTACTCAGTGGAGTCTATACCTCAGCTCCTGTCCTGGGGCAAGATTCACGAAACAGTTACGCAAGTTGACCAGACCACACACTAGAAGGTGCAGGGACGACGACGTTTCGGTCCGTCCTGGACCATTCTCAAGTCGGTTGTGACTTGAGTCACACAATCGACTTGAGAATGGTCCAGGACGGACCGAAACGTCGTCGTCTCTTCACCTTCTAGTGTGTGGTCTGGTCAACATACTTTAGCCACGTTATTGTGACTCATCGCCTGCAGTTATGCAAGTATTTACGAACTTGTACATCTTTTCTCATTCTTTGACGGCTTTGGTTACATTTATTAAACAGTTTACAAGCATGATAACTTCCCAATGAACTGTTGTTATTGTTATAAACAGCCTCCTGGTGCTTCGGAGCTCATTAATTGTTCAATAATTGTAAACAAAGCCGCCAAAGATTGACAATAGATGTACAGGTTTGTAAGTGCTCGGGTTACTGCTTCTTGAACCTGGCCCCTGCTCTGTGATTCCTTTCGTGCGCTCTATACCTATTGTGTCTCATCGGTGTTGATGGTAAATTACTTACATTACCCATTACAACAGAAAGTCGTAGCGGAGAGCCAACAGATACTTTACACAGCTTGAAGTTAAGCTTCCACATATCCCAGCCTGAGACATCTGCCTAATTCTAATATATTCGAGGCGTGGACACTTGTAGTTATTGGACAGGCGGGCAAATGGTTAAAGTTTGAACAGGATAACAGATGCGTTGAGGGAGGCAAAGAAAATATGTAAAGAAAAATTAGTTCATGGACAAGAGATCACAAAAACACTACATGAAAATACTTGCTTAGGTCTAAAAAAAAAAGTCTATCATGTCTTGAATTTAAGAAACGGGGAGATGGCAAGAAGGCCGAGAATCTCTGGATAAATTTATCTTTTTAATATCTTAAAGATATATTAAAAAATATAACGAACATACCTCCCTATATCTCAAGGCCCCCCAACCCTGGTATGCCCGTTCCCGTTAATGTTTTAATCGCGAACCTTCTTACTGAAGTAATTACCTATTATAACTTATCAAATATTTGCTGTCACAACTATATTGCTTCAAACATTCAGGTCTGATGGGAGGGGAAATGACACACTCTCAAATACAGGAACTCACCTATATTAACAAGTATGAATTGTATCAAATCAAATTTGGGCTTCAGTATATTATTACAAGTTCTGGTCATTAGAGCCTTTTGACTTGCCGGAATGAGAAACTGAGCCTCTGTTACCTCTCTGTGTGTCTGTCTGTCTCTCTCTCTCTCTCTCTCTCTCTCTCTCTCTCTCTCTCTCTCTCTCTCTCTCTCTCTCTCTCTCTCTCTCTCTCTCTCTCTCTCTCTCTCTCTCTCTCTGCGATTTTTCAAGTTGTATTTTGCTGTACCTGGTTCTGTGGTATTGTTTGTCTCACAATCTCTTCCTCTGCACCTGACCCCTTCCCATCTTCCTTCTCATCAGGAGAGTGGGGGCAGGACACCTCCCCCCCCCTCTGTCACCCCAGGCACCCCCCCCCCCTTCCTCAACATTTGCCTCACGTTCCCTCAAGATTCGTTGACTTTCTGGCCTGTTTGTTGAGTAATGAAGACACACACTCTCTGGCCGGCCTCTCCACAACATTCCTTTTTGTTATTGTATATTGTTTTCTTTCTCCCCCTATTGTTTATTCTCTGTTTTGCACATCTTTTTATTTCTGCTGCTTCTGTTTCGTTTCTTATACTTTTTAATCCTTTTGTAAATGTTCTTCCTAATTCTTTTAGGAGTCATATTTCTAATCGTTTCTTTTTCAATCTTCCTCGTCTACTTTTTCCTCTTAATCTGTATTCTTCCTCATAATCCTTTTCCTTTTTGTAATTCTTTTCCTAAATCTCTTTCTTATCTATTCTACTTCAATTTAATCATTCACTTCTTGTTATTCTTCTTGTTTCCTCCACCAACTCTTCTTTATTTTACTAGTTATTTACTAGTCTGCTTCTTCCTTTATTCCTCTGTTTATTCTTCCGCATTCTCTTCAGTTTCATCTTCTTCAATCTCATGTTTAGGAAGGATAGATGGAGCAGGCCTGAGAGTGTGTGTGTGTGTGTGGGGGGGGGGGAAAGTTGTCTTGGGGTGAGACTTGACGCTGAATTATAATATAGATGAGAATTAGAATGCATTTAAAAACGTTTAATTAATACCTCCCTCGACGCTGCATGTTACTTAGATTAAATATGTATAATAATAATGACGCAAAATGGTTAACTATTGGGCATAACAACTTTATCTGAAAACAAAATGAAGGAATGTTGACCAGACCACACACTAGAAATTGAAGGGACGACGACGTTTCGGTCCGTCCTGGACCATTCTCAAGTCGATTCATCTTCCACGACTGAGTTGAATCGACATTGAATCGACTTGAGAATGGTCCAGGACGGACCGAAACGTCGTCGTCCCTTCAATTTCTAGTGTGTGGTCTGGTCAACATACTTCAGCCACGTTATTGTGACTCATCGCCTGCAAAATGAAGGAATATTCAAACCAATGAAGAAGTCTATCTAGAAAAATATTTTGTCAACCTAGCATGAAACTTTTTACAAATTTGGAAAACCTGAAATAAATTATGAAGTACGCATGGTTATAGATGGAAAGGCATATCTTAAAAATGTTTTCAGATATATTTAAAAAGGATTAGACAGAAGAACATGATTTACAAAAAAATAAACAGGTCAGGTAACTGACAATGGCAATGAAAACTCTAATGACCCCAAAGGATTCGAACCTAGGCGGCCAGGATCTCCCAAAAAAACCATTGCATTACTGTCTTGAATAAGACAGAATAGGACACTTGAATTTATTTCAAGCAAAGTTGGCAATAAAACAACAAATGTTTTATTTAGCTTTATCCTGTTCTTGTTAGCCCTCATATTGATTATAAAGTTCAGTTTGGGCTTATTTAGCTTTATCCTGTTCTTGTTAGCCCTCATATTGATTATAAAGTTCAGTTTGGGCCTATACAATGTTTATAAATTATATTAAAGTTTTTCAGAGAAGGATGACAAACTTAAAACCAAGAATTACAAACCCTACTGATGACTAGAGATACATAGGCTTTATTTACATTCTCTAGAAAGAGGAAATGTAAGGAGGAAACATGATGAAGTAAGAAAGAAATATAATTACTTCGTGAATGGAACGAAGTATACATCTGGATGAAAGGAGTCATAACAGAGTAGATATTAATAAGGTTATAAATATATCAACACGAAATGGAAAAGTAGATCAAGATTCAGAGAAATACAAGGTATATGCTGGTTTGGAAACTAGGATGTAGCTTTATGAATTACTGGATTGTTTCAAGCGTAGGCTAAACATACGTGTAAATGAATGAGTTAGGGAGCCCATAAATAGGAGCTGCCTGGTAGTGCCTTCTAGGATGCTGTGCAAAACTACACATTCTCGTTATTCCTAAACATATTTAACGTTACTATATATTTCTTCAGCAATTGCTTCTCGCTCCAATGTCGGCAAATATCATTTCCATCTACCGAGAGCCGGACAATGGACTGGACCTTATTGTCTGATAATGTTACTCATTCTGTCCACTATGTTTCCATCCATTGCCACTGGAAAACATTCCCTCGTTATATTTCTTGCGTCCCTGGGATAGAAGGCCCTATCCACGTGATTGCTAACCCAATATCCTCATACCTGTTATGTTGTGATAAATAGCTTTCCGGATTACAGGGTTCCGGCTCAGGTTCTCACCTGGGTTCTTGCTCAAGTTGTCCTCTGGGTTTCCGCTCAAGTTCTTATTTCTGTTAAACAGAGACGCGGCCCAACCTCTTATCCAGTGCCTTACTGATATATAGTTTCCCGTCCATCCTCGCTCCAACTATTCTGCTGGATAGTCTTCTGTCCTTCATCCCTGTACTTCGTTAGACGTCTTATCTTCTCCCGCAGCCTGTGAATCTCTGTCCAGGCGAAGCTCGCTCAGGGCTTGAAGCTTGAGATCTTGATGTGAAACAAATTTATTCCACGAAGAGTGAAGCTCCACCGCCTCATCTTCATGACACTCTTGACCCCTTCACCTATACGGCGAGCTTGATAATCCACCTCAAGCTTAGATAAGAGGGTCTAACACGATCTCAAACTTGGATAGGAGGGTATAACACAGTCTCGAGCTGGGATAGAAGAGTATAAACACGTTTTATGACTAGGTAGGAGGGCATGAAATGGTCTCAAAGCTTGGGTAGAAGGGGTATAACACGTTTTCAAGCTTGTGTTATGGCCTTGGCAATACCCTTCAAGGGTATTACAGGAGGGCATACAAGGTCTAAAGATTGGGTAGGTGAGTATAATTCAGTGTGAACACTGCCTACGGATTCTCAAATTTGAGTAGGGAGATGTAACACGTTCTCAAGAAGATTACAAGAGAAAATGAAAACGGAGAACAGACAGATTTATTGGCATAATATTGCAGACACATAGTTCATTCTATTAGAGATAATGGTAGCCCCACTGTTCATGCTATTAGAGATAATGGTAGCCCCACTGTTCATGCTATGAGAGATAATGGTAGCCCCACTGTTCATGCTATGAGAGATAATGGTCGCCCCACCGTTCATGCTATGAGAGATAATGGTAGCCCCCACTATTCATGCCATGAGAGATAATGGTAGCCCCACTGTTCATGCTATGAGAGATAATAGTAGCCCCACCGTTCATGCTATGAGAGATAATAGTAGCCCCACCGTTCATGCTATGAGAGATAATGGTAGTCCCACTGGCTTTGCTAGAGGTAGAAAGGTGACCTCACCATCATGAGGGGCTAATGATAGCTTACCCATGCTATGAGGGACGATATAATTACCATAGTGGTCATTCCTTGAGGACTGGAGTTCCACCACACACATCCCGATACTCAGAGTAACCACTACCAAAATATATCAGCCCCACACTCTCCATTATACCTCCGGCCGCATACCTCACCCTCGCAACATATCCCCAGCCGACCTTCCTATGGTTACCTCCCCTTCCTGGCTCCATCCCCGCCCCCCCCCCCACATCACCCACCTCATTACACACCCCAGTAACCACCCCCCCCCCCCATTCTCCTCTCCTCCTCTCACCCATCACGCAGCTTAGTTTACAGGACCGATAATTAATTGTGTCATTAATTACACCTCACAAACCACCATTAACGCCTCCCCCACCACTAGTTACACCTCCCAAGCCACCATTTACACCTAAGCCACCACTTACACCTCCTAAGCCACTTTGCTAAGCACCCCTGAACCCATTTGACCCCATTCACTAGCGTGAACTAACAGGCGCCGAAATCCTGTATCCACTGGCTGCCTGTAACCTGACGGACTGGATGGATATAGACGCAAGATTCTGGCGCTCTCAGGCCGTCAGACCCCGCTGGTAATGAGACCGGATCCCACACAATAGGGATTACGGTCGCTAACTCTGGATCGGATGCTATTAACGCTGTTCCTCCCCGACCTTCCTGTGTTATGTTGGTCAGGGAGGAGGGTCGTCGTCTTGTCTCTCCTGGCCAGGTCGTTCATGTTCCTTATTGGCGATATTAATCTTTGTTTCGTTCTTTCCCTGCTCCCAGTGGTTCTTTTTGTATTATGTAAAATATATGTTAGTTGTGTTATGATGATAATATTTACTAAAAGATTTTCATTTTCATAATTTCATTTCAAATAATTTTTGACAACAGGGTATACTGACCAACTCAAACTATCATTTCAACAATTCAAAAACGGTTTAAATGTATGGCTGATGACACACAATAGTATTCAATACATGTAGTAAATACATGTAAACATGTTTACATGTATACATGTTTACAATACATGTAAACAATACATGTAAATGTAGAATATTTTCACTGTTATTGATATAACTGTATATATGAAGTCAAGTTCCAACGTATAAACTTCTAAACAGGTCATATGTGTAAAACAAAAAAAAATAAAAAATGCTTACTGTAATTTGTTGGTGTCAGATCTAAAAGCTTCCAGAAAAACAAAGCGAAATAAAGATAATTACAAATAAGAGGAGAAAATGGTGAGGAGAAAAACCTCTCCAACCAATGGTGAGGAGAAAACCTCTCCAATGGCGAGGAGAAAACCTCTCCAATGGCGAGGAGAAAACCTCTCAAATAGCGAGGAGAAAACCTCTCAAATAGCGAGAAAACCTCTCAAATAGCGAGGAGAAAACCTCTCCCATATTGAGGAGAAAACCTCTCAAATAGCGAGGAGAAAACCTCTCAAATAGCGAGGAGAAAACCTCTCCAATAGCGAGGAGAAAACCTCTCCAATAGCGAGGAGAAAACCTCTCCAATAGCGAGGAGAAAACTATTTCTCTTCTTCCTTAGCTCTTCTACAGTCAAGACAAACTAGGAATTGACGCTAAAAATGTCTCTTACACTGACGTTCGTCTTGTAATGACCCGATGCATCAGCGGCTATAGACTGTTAATGTAATCTCTTGCGATGAGCCTTTGATCATGGGAAATGGAAGCAAATTTACATTGATTCTCCCGCTTGCCTGATAACACCAATCTGTGTTCATTAGCTGGCAGGTAATCCTGGAGAGAGGTGTGAGGGGGGGGGGGAGGGGGGGGTAGTTCACGTATGGTACTTACGGTTGATGAACTACAGCTCTTGGGTCTCGCCTCTCGATCCTTAATCCAGTGTTATAAAGGTCTCAGTGTCTAATAAACTCTGCCATATATCTATATTTGAAGCTATATATGCAGTCTGTTAATATATCCTCATATAACGAAATCCACTTTTTCATTAGTGTGATAATTGTAATTTTTTTTTATCTTTTGTGGCTTATTTGAAAATCTAGTTTCCACCTTTGTCCCATTGATCTTGTATTAGTTATGTTTGTACTTTGCCTACCATCTGTTTTCCACTGATATTTTGTATGAAGTGATCATGTCATCCCTCGGTCGTGTCGCTGCCAGTAATGTGGAGAGGAATAGCCGTGATGGATGTGAGGAATAGGGATGGATAGATGAGTGACGTGTTGGAGGTTGGGCAGCTATGTTGGGTGAACGGTGGGGGTGGGGTGGGGAGAGGGGTTGAGGTGATAATATATGCTCATGTGAGGTGGCATAACTGTGAGGGCATGGACATGGGATGGAATAGCTGTGTGGGGGTGGAATAGGTATGTGGAATGCAGGGGTTGGGATAACCATGTGGTGTGTGTGGGGGGTTAGTGGGTATAGCTGTGTGGGGTGTGAAGGGGGGGGAGGGCTGGGGAGGGAAGAGTTGCCTGAGGGGGGGGTTGGAATATTGACACAAGGTGGATTGATCGCTGAATTAGTTGGGCGGTGGCTGGCTGGGTGGGTGGCTGGCTGGGTGGCTGGCTGGCTGGGTGGCTGGCTGGCTGACTGGCTGACTTGCTGGCTGGGTTTGGGTTATGGGCGCCTGGCATTACAGGCAACACCACCACCAGCCCATTACGGACACTTCCGCAATTGATTTTCAGTATTTTACCCCTTTACATCAGATTTTTTTCCCCATTTCACTTGTATTCCTTTGACCTTGATTATCTTCTATATATCTGAGTTGTGCTACGGGCTCACCATAGCCCGTGCTACTTGGAACTTTGTTCCACGTAGCGAATCTTTAACATCTAACTGTTGTCGGGTTTTTTCCTAATGATTTTTTTTCCACTAATTGCCTGCTCCTACGATGCATACCATCCCTCCTTAACCAATCATATAATTCCGGTTACAGCTCATTCAACTTTCGCCAATCAACAACATATATGAAGTACTCAGTCACCTGGTCTCTCTACATATTGACTCAGATATGTTCACTATATGTGCTTTCAGAGTCGAGTGTTAATTCCTAAGCTCCCTTCTTTTGACTCATTAGTAATTTAATAAAAACGCACTTTTGTATTCTTTCATAATAATAAATTGTCTATATTTTAATTTGTGCATTTGGTGACTTGCAATCACCTTTTGGCTTTATCTTAGTTATTTCGCTAATATGTAATTACTTTATAAAAGATGATCTTTTAAACACCTTTGTGAGTCATTTGGGTGTCTAGTTAACTTCGTTCTGTGGCTCCGCTCATTTAATATGGCTTCTTTATCTGCTCTATCGATTCACAGTCACGGCAGACTCCCACACAGTCACGACAGACTCCCACACAGTCACGATAGACTCCCACACAGTCACGGCAGACTCCCACACAGTCACGACAGACTCCTACACAGTCACGGCAGACTCCCAGGAAATCTCCTCCTTGTCTGGTACTTGTCCTGCCCTTGTCTCGTTCTGATCTCCCCTTTGTCTGGTTCTTTCCTCTCCCTTGTTTTGTTCTCGTCTGCCCCTTGTATGGTTCTAGTCTGCCCCTTGTATGGTTCTTGGCCCCATATTTTATCCTTACCTTACCTTTCCTTTCCTTTCCTTTCCACAATGGTTAAGGTCTTTTGTTCCTTGTCAGTCGTTGAGATTATTTAGTGTTTCTACTCATTAAGAGTAGAAACGAGTCATGTACGGTTTCTTAATGAATTATTACATCAGCTTTTTTTCTACTTAAAAAAAAAATCATCTCATATACATGTATTATGTTGGTCTTCCGTGCCTTGGAAAGATCATATGCATTTCTCAAGGCAATAATAATCATTGTTGAAATAGTAATTTCCACTAGAAGTAAGGAGAAAACACACACACACATACGTGTGTTGTGTGGAAAAGACATTGCAGGATGGAAAATAAAACAGGTTCCTGTGTATCCGGCTATACTGTATATATATTTGTTCTTGCTCCACCAGCTCCACCCTCCTTACACACTACCTACAGTAGGCTTATACAGACTCTTCCCTACAACACTGCTACAACATTTATATACATACATACATATATCGAATCTGAAGAACTTTCACAACACGACCTCTGAGGGGGGGGGGGGTTGAGGGGAGGGGGAGGGGGTAATGTATGGAGGCTTGCTCCTAAATCTCTACAGTAACTACAAAGAGTACCGTTTGTGTGGCTTTGACATTCATTATTACATTGTTACACGATATACGGGCGAAACTACATATATATAATCTGTATTGTCTTGTACAACAATCACGTTTCTACATGAACAATGAGAGGGACGCACTAGCCTGCACTCTGGAGTGAGAGAACCTGGATTATAGCAGTGTCTATGAGATCCCGTGTTCGCTCCAGGGGAAAACACACACTATGGTACTAGATGGAACATTGTATGATACAGTCTAACACGGGAAGGGACCTATAAGGAGACGACTACATTACAAGAGTTATGACAAGTGTAATACTAAGTCAATCAGGCTCTACCTATACGGGGTTCGTAAGCCTCGTTCGTACTCCCTAAGGCTCAACGTGTTGATGTATGGAGCAAGTGAAACCCTTTTTACAGGTTTCCTTGTTTTACAAGCTAACCTCCACGTGTCTAGGCGGGGTTTCTGTAACATTCCCTCGGTAAACCACTGTTTCAGTCCCAATACGACAGGGATTACCCCTTTGGGGGGAGACAAATTTCACTTGAGTGCATAACCAGATAGGAGACATGTATAATTGAATGAATGTTTTATACAGTTCATTAAAAAGGCACAACAATTCATACACAAAATAAATGCCTTTGTTTCTGGCAGACAACAGCCACTTCACGGGTGAAAGGACCGGAGGTAAAGGTACTAGACATGGTCCTAGCTGCCAGCCATACACACAACACTCCATAGAGGTGTCGGCTTATGCAACAACTGACTGGGACCTTGTACAGGTTAGAAGGCGAGGCGCGGGCCGCCGTCCTCGCTAGATGTGGGGTTATACCTGTTGTTGGCTTTGGGAGTCCCCTCACAGCGCGGCTTCTCAACGGAGCCGTGTCGCTAGCACGCGTGTGTAGTCATCAAGCGAGCCAACATCGTCATCAAAACCCACGTGGACTTCCAGACCGCGAATAACAGCAGCTCGAATAATTAGCTCACCGCCAGAGGAGCTTCCTTTCAGACGAAGCTCCTCTGTATCTTTGCTTCCGTGTGTGCTGGCGTCCGTGTGTGGTGGTGTCCGTGTGTGCTGGCGTGCATGCACACTTTTATGCCTCACGCACAGACGCTTGCACGTGCCTTGAGGCACACACAAATGGCGTGACTGACGTTGCACAGGCCCACCGAGGACAACCTCCCGACACGCAAGCCTCTCATCCGAAATAATTATTGCTGGACGCCACGGTGCCAGGCGCCTTGTTCAAACGACCTCATTAGCTCGTTACGCCGCTAGAAACCAGTTACTATTTAAAACACATCCTAAAGTAAACACAGTCGGTAGGTACTTCTATAAAGAGTGAGGGGGAATGATGGGCTCAAAGACTATAGTTACTGGTTTGATTCTCCGTTAGAACTGGTGTCAACAGACATAAACACACACCACAGAGAGAAGATGAACGACAGACGACACAAGATATTCACACAAGCTGGCTAACATTTGGACTATTAACTGATATTCATCATTAAACTGTTTAGAAATACCATACGTATGCATATATTAACGCCATCGATATCAACATTTTAAACAATATATATATATATTTAACAGTTTTTAATGTTAATGTTAAATAACAACTTTTTGACAGATTATTTTGAGAGAATTATTTTATCGCTGTGACGCGAGTATCACTGACAACCGTTGGTCTATTGCATGATAATTATGGTATTATTTGACAGTGAATATCTAAATAGACTTTGCAATAACGTTAACAATACAAATTGTAATAATAATAATAATAATAATAATAATAATAATAATAACAATTAGTATTACATTGAATAATAATAATTTTAACAATAATTTAGAACTGCAAGAAAAAATAACAGTGATGTTGTTAGATTAATATTAGCATTACTAACTTTATTAACAAAAGGCTTAGGGTAAGTGCCACTCACCAAGCATGATGATGTCAACAAAGCCACTCACCAAGCATTATGATGATGTCAACAAAGCCACTCACCAAGCATTATGATGATGTCAACAAAGCCACTCACCAAGCATTATGATGATGACAACATTGCCACTCACCGAGCATGATAAAGTCAACATAGCTGCACCCAGATGCTCATTCTCACCCCCGGACGCCACCCATCACAATCACTATCTCTACCCTCCCTGTAAGTTGCGAATTTAACCATGAATACAATCTATCAAAAGCTGCCATAGACACACACAATTATATGTACAAAATATAATAATTATACACTGTAAAATCTTAGTTCATATGAAATACCCATTGATCCATGAAATAAATAAATAAATATATATATATATATATATATATATATATATATATATATATATATATATATATATATATATATATATATATATATATATATATATATATATATATATATATATATATATATAGAAGGAAACAAGAAGGAGAGATAGGTAGATGGTCAAGTATCGTGAGATGGAAGAGTTCCACGTGAAGTTAAAGCTTGAGGAGAGTCAGGTGTTATTGCCTCTGATGCAGATGTTGGATGGAGTGCGTGATGTGGGCTGGGGAGAAGCCTTTAGCCACTGGGGGCTGGGGGAGAATACTGCTGACGGGAGGGTGGGAGATAGGAGGAGAAGGGAAAAGAGAGAGAGAGTGTGGGAGAACTTGAAGAGAGATAGAAGAGAGGAAGGAATGACAGGTGGAAAGCGGTAAGAGCGAGGGAGAGAGAGAGAGAGAGAGAGAGAAAGTACGGGAGAAAGAAGATAGTTTGGGAGAGGAAACAGAAACATGGAAGAGTGTGAGAGAGAAAAAGATAGAGGTCTCTTGAGAGAAGCCAAGACACAGATACATGCAACAGGATACATGGGGATTTATGAAGCTCTCTCATCAGCAGTTCTAAAACCATCACATAAATTATCCCCAACTCATTCTAAACTAAATCCAACTTGAGTTATGAATTATACAAAGAAAATTTGCCTCTTGTCAACATTTCTTGAAAGTCATGTATTTGATCTAGGTATGATTGCTCGTATATGTTACTCCTCTATTTTAAAGTCCAGACAGATTAGCGCCATTAATTTGTTATCAGTGAAATGGCGTTGCATTGTAAACACAACACCAGAACAGTAACTCTTGATTGGTCGCTGAACTCATTAACTGTGACGTCACAAGAACTCACTGATTGGTTGACCTAAGCAACTAATTAGCAAGCTCAGCAGCTGAGGTCACCTGTCATATAGTGACTTCTTGCTAACCAGCTGATCAGAATTTGTAAATAATCAACACAGCCAACATCACCATTAAATATAATTCTGAATGAATCATTTTACAAATAGCAACGCAAATGCACCATGATAGTGAAATAAACATGAAAAAATTCGCCAACAAACATTTTATACATATGCTCATTTGTTTTTGTTTGAGTGAGGGGGTGGGGGGGGGGGGAGGGGGGGGATGTTAACGATTATACAAAACAATGACTTTACACATCTACTTAACAACCATGACGTCACACTGCTTACAATATGTATCACAACCACATGTATATACATTTCCTGGCACTAAGGGGACACCTCTAGGCACCTCAGCATATACACTACCTGGCACTAAGGGCACCTTTAGGCACCTTAGTATATACACTATCTCTCACTTTCGGTTTCTTGTAGGCATATGTCTTGCCTGCCTCTCTATCAGTAAGTCGCCGCTCACTCAAGTTACATGATTTGTTCTCATTAGTTCTCTCAATATTGAGACAAGATTCAGCTCTCACGGAAGGCTGAATCTGAAGATTCAGGTTGATCTGAAGATTCATCATAGTCGTCGATTGTCTTGACAGAAGGTGGGAAGCGTCTTAGCGTCAGCCCGAACACCCAAGTCACGCGCATATTTCGCTAACGAGGATAAGCTAACGACGATTTCAATGCCTAGAAGAAGGTTTTGGAGTGTTTATTACCGCACAACCAATCATAACTCAGAGATGAAAAGGTTTGACAAGATCATTAAAGAACTCATGAAAGGTTCAGATATGGTTCTTCCTCTCGAGCTCAGTAGGATACGAGCATCACCAGAATCAAAATAAAACGCGCAGAGAACCCAGAACCTCAATCAAGTTTGGCCAAATACCTTTCCTCGGGCAATACCGTCTATGCTTTAGTCAGCCCTAAAGATACATTCGTCTGTTTCAACATAATATATAACCATAAATGCCATTTTCCTCGTACATAATCCAATATAATAATTTTGTGTTGGACAAAGTATAAGTTAATTAAATGTTTTGGTTCTGTTTGGCAAATATTTTCAATTGAAGTACGTAGGTGAACATTTACAAATTTGCGATTTATCAACCCGTCCTTATGCTATGTTCACTTCATCCAGCGGCCGACGCATTCATCAGTATTAACATGCTGTTCGTTCAGAATAGGAATTTTCTCAAATATCAATTAATATTGTTATATATTAGCATACTGTGTATATTTAGGCATTAGTTAGGTTAGGTTAGGTTAGGTTAGGTTAGGTTAGGTTAGGTTAGGTTAGGTTAGGTTAGGTTAGTTAGGTTAGGTGTTTAGGTTCTGTTGGCGATTATTTGTATTTGTAGTACGTGGGTGATTTTTGATACGGACATTTTTTCCTGAATAACGAGTCTCATGACTGCTAGAATTATATAACACAGATACAAATGTTTAATCATATTTGACGCAAGGGCTCGCTCAAAGTCGTCTGACGCAGAGTTAACGGTTAAGTACTCTACTCACCACCTAATTGCTAGTAACCATCTAATTGGTATTAACCATTTAGTTACTAGTAACCATTTAGTTACTATAGTAACAATTTAGTTACTAATGGAGATTAAGTTACTAGTGAATGTTTAGTTAGTAGTAAACATTTAGTCACTTGTAAATATTTAGTTACCAGTAAACATTTAGTTACTAGTAAAAATTTAGTTACTAATAAAGATTATCTTACTAGTGAACGTTTAATTTCTAGTAAACATTTAGTTACTAGAAAACATTTAGTTACGCTTGAACATTTAGTCACTAGTAAACATTTAGTTACTAGTGAAGATTAAGTTACTTTTAAACACTTAAGTATTAACAAAAATATAAACACGACTAACGTAAATTGAGAAACATGTTCGAATACGTTTATAACTTTAATAATTCTTGAGAAATACGAAAGAATTATTGTGAAACAAATGTCGTTTCAAACTGAAATACTGAATGAATATTTTTTGGATGCAATAAAATACATCGAAATACAATATTTGAAAGCCGATATTTTTTTGTAGATAAAGTTTTGGAGATAGAAATTTTATTTAACAGAAATAACGAGCGTCTCGTTAAAGCTTCGTTGCTCGGCCGGTGCTTACCTAATTGTGTCTTGCTCTCACCGTTGGTAATTGTGAGAGCTGCAATAAAGCACCACCGTTGGTAACTGTGAGAACAGCAATAAAGTCACAAACTTTATTACATAATTTGAACCGTCTTGTCCTTCTGAACATTAACGAAATATATTATCCAACTGTTGAATTATTCCCAAGATAATAATAAAAGTGTCACAAAAATTCCGATGGCATTTTAATTTAAGAAAATAAATCAACAGCACAATTTAAAAGAAAATAATGTATGCACTGTTCTAATGTTCGTGGAAGACTCCAATGATATTGAAAATACAAATGCAACTTTCTGAGATAATAAAAAGCGTTGAATACCCACACGAAGCTACCTCAATGGCTTCATTGGTTAGTTTGGTAACAGGAGCCAACAACGTCATTGGTTGTTTAGCTTCAATGAACCATATCACTGGTTGATTTAATCCAAATAGATTCTTAAATGGATATTTATATGCAATTAGCCATGCTATTAGCTGTTCGGTGTAAGAATTTATATCATTGCTGGTCTTAATGAGAGTATATTAATACCGGAATGTACTTGATTATAGTTATAAAGTAACAGTTAATCTTCAGTAAGTCAAGTTATATCTCTCTACTTACAATCGATGGTTTATGTAAGCGGGTTGAGGCCTGATATACTTTTATGTTTGATAGATCAAACTAGACATTTCGTTTGGAAAGGTGAACACACTGGAATGTTGATTATTCTCACATTTTGGGAATTCCGGATTGATTGAAACTTTCTCAGACCTCTTGAGAAAAGCCGGTTTGTTTACTCTCTAACCGGTCATTTAGAAACGACTGATTGGTATGTTTATTATCAAACGAGTGATTTAGAAGCCAATGACTCGTTTATTTATCGTGATTTAACAAAATACAAATCACGACAGAAGTTACGCTCGAGGAGTGTTCGAAGACTCGAAAAGGCGGAGGCCACAGCGAGCTTCTCAAATCATTTAGGCCTTAGGGAGCTTCACAATACGGGCCAAAGTCCTTCATCGGTGTCAAAGATAAAACGGTTGTCTCACGTAGTCCCAATTTTTTCCTTTACGTGATGCTATTCTAAGCACCAAGATCCGAACCTCTCCCCCGCCCCCAAGATCCGAACCTCTCCCCCCCCCCAAGATCCGAACCTCTCCCCCCCCCCAAAAAGGATGAACTGACACCTTGAAAAAACTATTTCCCTACAAAAATAATCAACTGACAAGAACTACGCACACCTGTATCGCTTTAGTGAACACAGTGCTATTCTGAGGGGACATGAGAGAGACGTGAGAGGTAGTGCTACTGTTGACCGACAGAGGGAAGATGCTGGAGGAGGAGGAAGGGTGTCAAGGGGGGAGAGAGAGGGGGACCTATTGCGCTTTGTAAGAACTGAAGCGTAACGAATATTTTCCTTGAGACATTTCCAACTTGTTCGGGAAGGCCGAGTAGGCCTATCAAGCTGCGTGATTGATTTATCCCTTCCTCCTCTCCCATTCCTTCCCTCCACCCCTTCACAAGTACTTGTTTCTAAAATGCTCACTGGGGTTAAATTATCACTAGGGTCAAGTACCCACTAGGGTCAAGTACCCACTAGGGTCAAATTCCCACTAGGGTCAAGTACTATTAGCATCATTTCGTAAAGAGTTCAGTGGTGACGCCAGCTGTCTTCAGATGTCAGACTGATTTCTCTTGGACTTGAAACAAAAATATATTCCTCTTTCAGCGCCCAGAAATTAGAGTTGGCGCCACCGACATTTCAGCGCACATAATATTTGTCGATCTGGACTGTCGAACAACACGAATCGTAGCTCATTTACCTTCAGGATGAAAGTTTGCCCATTTCCTAACACAATGAGATTTCCGACACCGTTGGTAAAGTTGTATAGAAGTTAGCACGAAGGGAGACGAGAGCCGTGGCTCGGGGAAGCCAGAGGAGCGTCCGGCTTTCTCTACTTATTTCACAGCTTCGTTTGATCGTGCTTCTTGGGGGAGGTGATGGGAGGAGGCGAGATGATCTCTCCAACGAGTCGTTTCTTGATCTTGCCGTCGGCGGTGGTGGTGGTAGGGGCCGGGATATCCTCGTCGCTGTCGGAGCCGAGGGTGAGGGCCGGGTTCACTCGGCCGTTCATTTCGTCGGTGGAGTTGTACTTGACGACGTTGTGGCACGTCATGATGCTCATCTCTCCCTCCTGCGGCTCACCCACTTTCTGAACATCATCGGGGATGTTAGTGACGCAGCGGAAGAAGTCGTACTTGGGCGCAAGTCGACCTGTTTCGAACACCCACCGTGTGAACATGGACACGAAGACTAGGAAGAGTCCGGAGAGGATCATGGAAAGCGTCCGGAAGGGGAAGAGCTGCACTTCATTCTCTTCATCGTACCAGGGATACCTGGATCGAAGAGAAACACGAAGGAAACAATATCAAAACCCCATTTTGAGCCGTTTTCTAATTCTGTTTCGTTAAAATATCTTCCTCCAAAAGAGTCAATACAAAACATTACTCGGACCAGAAAAGAGACCAACACGCGATGCTTACTTGACGATGGGAGGGATGCCAATCATGGACTCTCCACCCAGGAGACGCACCACCAACCCGATGATGTAGGCGGCCAGGGAGCCGTAAAGGTTGCAGTGGTTACGGAAGTGGACCACCATCAGCAGTTGTGGGAAGAGGATCACGTACACCAGGTCCGAAGATAAGTACCTGCAGGGGGAAGAGAGGGAGGAAACGAGGGCAGGTTATAATTATGACAGAACTTCCATATAGTTTAGAAACTGTAAATGGGAGTGTGGGAACTGGATGATTTCTCACTTTGTACATACTAGATGTAGGTGGTCAATGTGCACACATTGTATCACGATGTGTTGCAATGTTGCCAAAATACGTTATCAGCTCAAGTTGTGGGGTCAAGTAAACTTTATTTAACGTGGTGATATCTGACGAGTGACGCAGCAATTTTGGATGGAGTAACACGGGGTAGTGAGTGAGGTGAAGGAGTAATTACGCACTGTCTGACCTTTCCATTGAAAGTCAGGGCTGTAATCCCGTCAACTCACGCCTGGAGACATGAGACGTAACTCCGGAAAGGCACCATGGCAGTCCCCGGAGGAGACTATGAAGATGCTACTATTTGATTGATGGAGTTGTATAGAAATTTGTTTGTGATGGAGAGTCCACTTGACTAGGATCGCGAACGTCCCAAGTTGTCTGCAATACCACTGGCCAAGGTAGAAGCAACATGGGATGGTGAGGGCACTTACCAGAGACCGTAGATAGAAGGGATGGTGAGGGCGAGGGTAGTAGCCAGGAAGCCAACGATGAAGATGCCAGCCCTCATCACCCAGATGACCTCCGTCTCACTCGCCTGTGCCAGGAGAAAGAGAGGTGAGGGAGGGGGCCAGGGTGGCACACTAAATTTTCTATACTCTCCTCAAAACTGTAACAACCGAAGGCATTATTCAGACATGACCTCACGTCAGTGTTGGACAGGATCACTCTCTCCCACCCCGTCTGCCTGAGAAGAGGAACTCTCTTTCCCACTCACATTCTGCCTGAAGATGAGCTTCCAGATGTTCCGAGCGAACATGGAGGCGGCGGAGAGGACGGAAGAGTCGGCGGAGCTCATGACGGCTGCGGAGATGGCGCCCAGGCCGAAGAAGGAGATGTAGCTGGGAGTGAGGTACTGGATGACCAAGGGCAGTATCATGGCCGTGTGGTTGCTGGTGATACAGGTCACTGGATCCTCACACTCCAGCCCCGTCTCGTTCCAGGCTGCTCACGTGGGGTGGTGTAGAAGAGATCATGTTATTGAAGAGTGAAGAGATATGCTCGAGGGAAAAAGAGGCGTTAAATGTGTGAAAGGAAAGCGTGGGTGAAGGAAAGGTGTTCAGATGAACATTGCGGAAGGTAGAGATAACGGGTATATGAAGGGAGGGGAAGTGCAGAGTTAGGATGGTGAAGATAACAAAAGACTTATTGGTATATAATTATCAATTAAAGGCAATGTCTGCCTCTGCGAGATTGGGAGCTAGCCTCACTAACCTTTGCAGGGTGACTGGTCTTTATCTGGGGATGTCATAAGGCAGTCGAGCCTCGTGTTCATATATTCACATGAATGGTCAATCAGACTAATTTACAATTTCGTTAAATAAAAGGCTCCATCCTCATTAGGTTTATAGGGATGAAGGGAAGTTGTGAAGAGCAGAGGAAACGGAAGGTTGTGAAGGATAGGGAAGGTGGTGAAGGATAGGGAAGGTGGTGAAGGATAGGGAAGGTGGTGAAGGGTAGGGAAGGTGATGAAGGATAGGGAAGGTGGTGAAGAGTATTGAATTTGGTAAACGATACGAACGGTTCTCATCAACCAATGTTCCTTGTCAACCTATTCCTGGAGCTGTGCATAGGAGCTCATTTGACATAGGTGAAGTCATTATTTCGTTGTTCAATGTACGAACCTTAACGAGGATTGTGTTTGATTTCACGAAAGATTGGAACCTGATACCAAGTGGAACATTTGGGATAAACCCTTCCCCTCCCCCCCTTCCTCAACCCCCCATCTACTCCCATCAGTCACCCTTCAAAGTTTGCTGATGCTCTGCTCACCAGGTCCCATCAAGTTGGTCAGATCCCTTCAAGCGGCTCTGCCCATCAGGTCCACATCATGCCGTCCAGCCTATCAATTTAACATGCTGCCTATCAGAACCCAAATACACACACTTCCTCCAGCCATCGGGTCCTTACCGGTGACCTTAGCG
The DNA here is from genome assembly GCF_040958095.1 of Procambarus clarkii. NCBI lineage: Eukaryota > Metazoa > Arthropoda > Malacostraca > Decapoda > Cambaridae > Procambarus > Procambarus clarkii. The sequence continues at coordinate 46,164,916 of NC_091157.1, forward strand.
ATGGCCCCGATGATGACTGGTGGAACAGCCATGATGAGGCAGCCGAAAGCCGCAACATAGGAGAGGACCTGAGCCTTGTGCCCGGACTTGCTCGACAACACCCGCTGGAAGTACACCTGCAACACAGAGAATGTCTTTCAGTGGTCGGGAGATTACATACGAGATATGTATACAGGGGCTGGAATTAGACCTGAGATTTTAATCAAAACTAACTTAGACTTGCTTAGCACACTTTGTGTGTGTTTGTGTGTGTTTGTGTGTGTGTGTTTGTGTGTGTGTGTGTGTGTGTGTGTGTGTGTGTGTGTGTGTGTGTGTGTGTGTGTGTGTGTGTGTGTGTGTCTGTGTGTGTGTGTGTGTTTCGTTCCATACAAGTCATCCTACGGAAAGTTACGATACAACTTTGTAAAGCTGTATCTTAATAAATAAATGAATAATAATAAATCTCTCTAAGAATTTATTCTGTCAGCAGGAGAAATTTGCCAAAAGCTGCGGTAATCTTGCGGTAAATACATTTCCAAAATATAGGCAGATTTTTAATATTAATTGAAAGAATGTAAGATATGAAAAGAATCACTTATCACAACTCCAAAAGGAGGAAGGAAGCAGTGTAGAAGGCAGCAATATAATAGGCACCAGGACCTACCTGCCAGGGGATGCCGCCGAAGACGAGCAAGAGGCAGTAGTCCATGTAGAGCCCAATCTGTTCGGTAGGCACGGAGCCGATCCAGTCCTTCTCCGTGTCGGTGACGTCTCCCACTGCCGGGTGAGTCCAGGCGAAAGGAATACACAGCCACTGCAGATTAAGGAAGGGAACGGGGGCTTCAAGGGGAGAGTTAACAGTGGAACTTGAGAATCTCGTAAGAGGAGAAGTGTAGAAAGTAGTAGGTAGGGAGGAAGGTAATCCGTGAGGAGACTGAGAAGTCTCTTGATCGAGAGGAGACGAGGAGAAGAAAACCAAGAGATGGATCTTGTTTACACAAGAAGTTACCTGATACGTGGGAAGCTGTGAGCAGTGAACTCAAGGTCACATGCTTAATACAAAAGGAGGGGGGGGAAACTGAAGGTGCATTCTGCCGTAAGGGAAGAGAGGAGTAATTAATGCTCAATAACAACACAGGAAAAGAATTAAATAAATTGATATTGAGACATAAAGACGTTGGTAGCTATTCCCAACAGATAAGCTGATACTGACGTCAACAGACCAGCTGACACTAAGTCAACAGACACCAGCTGACAAACGTCAACAAACCATGTGACACAGGATTAATAATCAGACAAATCACCCTACTCTCTGAATATGAATTAAATCTTCATTATCTTCATAATGAAGATAATGCTAATGACAATAACAGTTAATCATAATAATTTAGTTAAAATAAAAACAAAAATCCAAAACCTTTCAGATAAATTATTGCATTGGTATTACTTTTCTAACTTAAATATACTTAAGAAATATTGCATTGCAATGCCATATCAACATTTAAAGACAAATCATGCAAGTGGTTGTCCATCACTATGACTACTGCAAGAATAAAGCAACATTACACCTCCACATGCATCATCAACTCACACAGGTCAACATGCTGCTCAAGTGGCCAACATCAATATCATGCAATATCACCATATATCAACATGCCGCGTAAATACGAGTATTCAACATCTTCATCATCATCCTCATCATCCTGTACCTGCAACATATTGGAGTTTCTTGGAGCATGTTGCTTTAATTCAAAGATAGTCAACATGAGAGAGGTAAGACTCTGCTATACATGGCTTAGGCAAAACTCTGCTAGAAGATAGATAATCAACATAGCAGAGGATACAGTTTTTGTTTATATGACAGTCAATATGGCAGACAGAAAACACTGCTATAAGATAAGCAATCAAACATAGCTCAAACAAAACACTGCTACACGAGAGACAGTCAGCAGGGCAGATATACAACATTGCTGTAATATAGACAGTCAAGATGGTTGAGGCAAACCTTTGCAATAAGATAGACAGTCAATATAGCTTAAGCAAATATCTGCGAAAAGATAGATAGTCAATATGGCTGAGGCAAATCTCTGCAATGAGGTAAACAGTCAACATGAATGATGTAAACCTCTGCTATACAATAGATACATATTTTCCTCGCCAATGGGATCGAAAAATGGGACTAAAGCGAAATCATTAATAAAAGGAACGATATCCCTTCACGCCCTGTCAACGGGGAACAAGCAAACATAATGTTTTTCCATTTACAAATGTGCCTCGTCCCAGCGAGTGCACAAATATGTTCCCCTGGTAATTAATGCCAATTTTCGTTGTGTCCAGTTTCAGCCTTTTTGGGTGAAATCTGGTTAACTACATCAGGCAGTTTGGTTATTCTCTGTGAGTCTCTCTCTCTCTCTCTCTCTCTCTCTCTCTCTCTCTCTCTCTCTCTCTCTCTCTCTCTCTCTCTCTCTCTCTCTCTCTCTCTCTCTCTCTCTCTTGTTGACTTTAATATTAGTCTCGTTCTTGTGTTTCTTCCTCCTGGTGGTGGACTCGCGCGCGCGCGCACACACACACACACACACACACACACACATCGTGGCTTATTCTTAACAAAGAATAAGCCACGATACGAAACACGAAATTAATGAGAAAAAGAAGGATAATACTCGATGGGAAACGTGGAAAGACACAATATGTTTGTTAGTGTTGACAAACAAACCTCAAACTATCATAATGATTCCGATAAACGAAGAACGAACTGATGATAATAACGAACGAAGTATGAATTGCAATGAACAGCCTGATAATAACATAGTAGGAACTATTCACCTTACCTATTATTCACTTTCTCACTTTACCAATTAATAGTGACAAATAAAGCAACATCAAAAACCACCACATGAAACTGACACAAAGAAGCAGGTGTCAACCAGGCTGTGGTGGATATGTGGGCCTGCGGGCCACTCCAAGCAACGGCCTGTTGGACCAAGCTCTCACAAGTCGAGTCTAGCCTCGGGCCGGGCTTGCGGGAGTAGAACAACTCCCAGAACCCCATCAAGCAGATATAACTCAACGAACCGCCCGAAAACTGCGAGGACCCAACCAGGACCCGACCAGACCCATTCCTACCCCACCTCGAGACGACCCAATCCCACTCCATCTACCAGTAACCCAAAAAACTGTTACCAGGTAAGAATGGACAGAAAATTACACAAACATGGCGGTGGGAAAAAAATGACTCATTAGTGAAGGAGCACAATTTTTTAACAGGCTGGTGTTTGGTCTGAAAATTACTTGGTCTAAATTTTACTCCCTGGGTTAAACACCTCGTCTGCTTGAGGGGCAATATATATATATATATATATATCCCTGGCGGTGCCCGGGTTTATCCGGGAAACAGGTCGACGACTCATTACCCGGGTCGACATGGCGCTCGGGTCGACCCGACATCATTCAGCCAAAAGCAAATACTTGAACTTTTATGAGAATTAACGATAATAAACGGGAACATGTATGACATGACGAACTATGTCAACACATCGCTTCTCTGTCTGTCTTTTTGTCTCTGTGTCTATGTTCTCTGTGTTTCTCTGCGTCTGTGTCGCTGTGTAATTGTCTGTCTAGATCTGTCTTTCTGTATGTGTCTCTCGCAGTCTGCGTCTCTGTCGCTCTTTGTATCTCTCTGTCTTTGTCTCTGTCTCTCTGTCTGGGCCTCTCTCTCTGTGCCTCTCTGTGCGTGTCTCTCTATGTCTCTGTGTCGCTGACTCTGTGTGTGTGTCTATCTCTGTGCTTTTCTGTGTGTCTCTTTCTATATTTGTGTCTCTTTCGCTCTCTCTCTATGACTGCTTTTCTCTTTGTCTGTGTGTCTGTCTCTGCCTTAGAATCTGTCTGTCTGTCTGTCTGTCTGTCTGTCTGTCTGTCTGTCTGTCTGTCTGTCTGTCTCTCTCTCTCTCTCTCTCTCTCTCTCTCTCTCTCTCTCTCTCTCTCTCTCTCTCTCTCTCTCTCTCTCTCTCTCTCTCTCTCTCTCTCTCTCTGGTAGGGGTGTATGTAAGTAGGGTTGAAGAGAATGAGGGCTAGACAAATGCATCGCTATCATACATCGCTATCATTATAACCAGTCACATTCTGGACAAATGATTGGCTGATTCTTGAGAGAAATTGCGTGCGTGGATGAAAAGGACAATGACCATAAAGGACTCATTGTTTATGATGTCATGATCATGTATTACAGACTATTGCAGGTAAAGTATGAATTAAAAAAAAATTGAAAATTTTGCGATGATCAGTATCCTATGTTTTATAAAATAGTAACACAAATGACAAGTAGGCCAGAGACGAGTTTGCATGACATTGCAATATTTGAAGTGCAGGTCACTTTAGTACCTTGTCAAGTGGCACTACTTTTATTGACACCAACCCCAAACCATCCATGTTGGGCACTTACTCAACATCAATTACTCTTAAAAAATTGGGTCCAAGCATTTGATCTCCAACCATCCTTTCCCATTACCTCCTTCCCTCCCCTCTTTATTCTTCCTATCCCTCCCCCCCCCCCCTATTGTTTCCTTCCTCCTATTTCCAACCTCCCTCCCCATCACCCCTTTTCCGTCACCCCATCTGCCCCACACCCCCTCTGGACAGTACTCCCACTCCCTGCCTTCTCGCTACGGTTGTCCTTCCTAGTCCTCTGGTCAATATTCCCCACCCACTCGTTCAATGCACATTCTTAACACGCACGAGTTATTTTAAGATCGAACCCACACACACACACACACACACACCACACACACACACACACACACACACACACACACACACACACACACACACACACACACACACACACACACACACACACACACACGTACATCAGTTGATTGACGGTTGAGAGGCAGGACCAAAGAGCCAGAGTTCAACCCCCGCAAGCACAACTAGGTGAGTACAGCCAGGTGAGTACACACACACACACACACACACACACACACAGGAATCAGCCCGTAGCAGCCTTTTCTCATTAAGCCTCTATCTCCCAAGAACCTATTTTTACTGCTCGGTGAACAGATTTAGCAGAGTGAAAGAAACTTTGCCCATTTATTTCTGCCTCGGTCGCGAATCAAACCCGGGCCCTTAGGACTTCGACCCCCGAGTGCTATCCTCTCAGCCGCGAGGCTTTGTGTGTGTGTGTGTGTGTGTGTGTGTGTGTGTGTGTGTGTGTGTGTGTGTATGTGTGTGTGTGTGTGTGTGTGTGTGTGTGTGTGTGTATGTGACATACGCTGTCGAGGTCAATTTAGGGACGAACACATTTCTGTCCAGATTCACGTGACTTATCAACGGAGGGATTATCTCAAACCCAGCGCTATATTCCCTGGGGGCCTCTGGTCGACCTGTGCCAGTCACGCACACCTGGGGAAGGGTGACGAGCAGGGGGTGAGACACAAAGACAGACACAGAGAACGACAGAGAGAGTCGTGGAAAAAGGAGAAGTTAACTGAACAGAGGATGAGACAGAGAACCAAAAAATATGTGCAAGACACAGGTAACGAAAACAAGGTTTAATAGGTAACAGAATGGGGGAAATAAATAAAGATGAGTTCATTCAATAAAAACGGCAAAATAACACAGAAAGGGAAAGAAAGAGAAAATCAATAAAGAATGCTTAGGAAGTGTTGTTATTAGTGAACATGCTCCACTTCCTTCCAAATGATGAGTAGTGGAACAAAATAAATGACTTTGATGAATATATTAGTGTGGAATGAAGATAATGGGGAGATGAGGGGTACATGGGGAGAAAAAAAACAGGAGAGATGCACAGAAAGAGGGGCAGTAAGAAATAGTAATAGGATGAGAGGAATGGGAGACGCAGTAATAGATGGGGAAGAGTATAGTTAGGTTGCTGAATGATTTATGGGTGTATAATTGGGGAAGAGTAAGGGGATGGTCTCCCCTTACTCTTTTGTTTTCCAGGGATGTGAGGTTTAGCTCCTTTAGCCTTACCTCGTAGCTCATTCCTCTCAGTTCCGGGACGAGCCTGGTGGCATACCGCTGTGTGTGTGTGTTTACTAGTTGTGTGTTTACTAGTTGTGTGTTTACTAGTTGTGTTTTTACGGGGGTTGAGCTTTGCTCTTTCGGCCCGCCTCTCAACTGTCAATCAACTGTTTACTAACTACTTTTTTTTTTTCCACACCACACACACACACACACACACACACTAGGAAGCAGCCCGTGACAGCTGACTAACTCCCAGGTACCTATTTACTGCTAGGTAACAGGGGCATTCAGGGTGAAAGAAACTTTGCCCATTTGTTTCTGCCTCGTGCGGGAATCGAACCCGCGCCACAGAATTACGAATCCTGCGCGCTATCCACCAGGCTACGAGGCCCCTACGAGGAGTGTGTGTGTGTGTGTGTGTGTGTGTGTGTGTGTGTGTGTGTGTGTGTGTGTGTGTGTGCGTGTGTGTGTGTGCGTGTGTGTGTGTGTGTGTGCGTGTGTGCGCGCGTGTGTGTGTATGTGTGCGTGCGCGCGTGTGTGTGTGTGTCTAAAATATAATTATGTCATAAACTCTTATCACTTTGCTCCATTCTATTATCCCTAATGGTTTCACGTTCACATTACCCAAAAGATTAATTTTACTCTGGCAAAATATTGTCAGTGTGAATATATTTATTATGGCTCTCTCTAACAAGAGAAAATTGCATTTCTTTTAGGTTTAAGCGTTTGAGGTAATAAATTACCTTCGTTCTGGCATGGTTGGTGTCTCACTACTTTTGTTTGTATTATAAATGGAGTTGGAATTGTGTGCGTTGTATTGCTGGCAAGATCAAACCGCGGTTCCGGCGACTGTTGAATCACTCTGACATTTACTTGGGCGTCACTCAAACAAGGCACTCGGTCTCAATTAGCCACCAACTGTTGGGTTCTGTTGGAACAGTGATATCCAGCTGCGCCTGTGTAAGGCTCGGTTGTAAGCTCACTCGAGCCTGTGCACGAAGCAGCTGCAGGCTTCTTCACTCGAGCCTGTGCACGAAGCACCTGCAGGCTTCTTCACTCGAGCCTGTGCATGAAGCACCTGCAGGCTTCTTCACTCGAGCCTGTGCATGAAGCACCTGCAGGCTTCTTCACTCGAGCCTGTGCACGAAGCAGCTGCAGGCTTCTTCACTCGAGCCTGTGCACGAAGCAGCTGCAGGCTTCTTCACTCGAGCCTGTGCATGAAGCACCTGCAGGCTTCGACCCCCGACGTTTGACATCCAGCTCAGTGATCTCTCTCTTGTAAACATCTGAATCAAAATTTTCCTTCCTGTCTCTTTAGGGTGATTGTATTCATGATCTTGGCTGGTGCAGGGAGCTGAGGCCCGGGCATTTATCCCGCAACAACAACGGTAAAGTGTACCAGAGACGATGGGAGTGAGATACTCGATAACACTGCAGAATTTCGTCTAATCCTTGTGTCTCACTTCCCTTACCAGTTGACACAAGACCATTTCGAGACTGGATGCTTGAAATGTCCTTAGCTTGAGTGCTCTTAGTTCAAAGACGGCGGAGAGCTAGTGTGGAGAGGAAGGAAAACACATTCTGGTATCACATTTCTGAGTGTTATTCAATACAGAATTATAGAAGCAATGCACATGACGTCTATGAGCAATTCATATGTTGTAATAACTCTTAGTAGCATTCAACAGAGTAATGCAGTGATGGTTTCATTGAAAAATATTGTTCATGCCAGATCAGAGCTGACAGTGCTATAAAGATTAACTTGTACTACTGAGAAGCCAAACTTACGTCTGCACTCTATTTAACGAGCTAAAATATATAAATATACTCTCTCTCTCTCTCTCTCTCTCTCTCTCTCTCTCTCTCTCTCTCTCTCTCTCTCTCTCTCTCTCTCTCTCTCTCTCTCTCTCTCTCTCTCTCTCTTTCTCTCTCTCTCTTCTCTCCGTCGTATAGGAGTCGGTGTTGGCCTCCATACCACTCTTAAAGAATGTTCAGTCACTATACCACTACACAAAGTAGGCGGATATGAAGTGTGAGTTGCTAGGTCCGTAGAGTTCAGCATTTGTTCAAATTTTAATGATGATAACCTCCCACACCCTCCAAAAACCTCCCCCCCACACTCCAACAACCTCCCCCACACTCCAACAACTTCGCCATCACTTGCCACACCATCTGTTCTCCGCCCAGTAATCTAATAATCAGTGCCTCGCCTTCAGGGATGATCCAGATGTGACTCACCCTATTCCTCTCACCCCTCTTTGACCCCCCTATGTCAGCCTCGGTTCCCCCCCCCCCCTACTCTTCAGGATACCTTCTTCTCCCTCTTGAGCATCCTTCCTTCCTCTTCCTCCCTCTCCTCAACACCTTTCCTCCAGCACATACCCAGCCAACAATCATTTTCCTATTGCTGCGATATCATCTTTAATCTCTCTCTCTGTCTTCCTTATCGTCCATCCACTGCATTTCCACTTTCCCTCCTTTCTCTTCTTTCTTCTCCTCTCCTTCCCCCTTTCTCTCTGTCCATTTTCCCTCCCCACACTCCTCCGTTTTCCACTCATTACCTCATTATTCACTGAATGCGTTGGTGGGTTTGTTGAGGGTTTCCTGTGGTGTTAGGGTTCTCTGGGGTGTGTGTGTGTGTGTGGGGGGGCTGTCTATGGTGTGGGGTTTCCTTGATGTGTTGGGGGGGGGACCCCCTGGAGTGTGAGGTTCCCCAGGGATGTGGGGATTCCCTGGGGTGCTGCGCCCCCTGGGGTATAGGTCAGGGAAGCGAGAAGATCAGGTTCTGCAGGTGATGTGAGGCCTCGAGGTAGCTTCTCTCACAATATTTCTCACTGGAATTTCTATTCGTTCCTCTCCCGTCGTCAACCTTTTCCACTCCTGTGCTGGGTGGGAGGGTCCCATCCCATTCTTCTTCTGGGACGGCCTCTTTCTATTTAACACTGCTAATTCCGTGCAATCCCGGCCGTCCAAGTGGTTGGGCACCATTCCTTTCACTCCGGCTTATTCCAAATTCTTATATCCTCATATCCCTTCCAAGGAATATATAGTCGAAATGGCTAAGTGATAATTGATATTTACTTTACAGTCTCAGGAATTGTATTAATTGCTATTATTGTTTATTACTAATACTACTCCGGCCTCCCAGTCATGCGGTGTGTTGAGGGGTGAGGGGTGAGAGGTGAGGGGTGAGGGGTGAGGGGTGAGGGGTGAGGGGTGAGTGTGTGAGTGTTTGATCAATGTGAGGAAGGTACTCAGGTCGCTCACTCACCAGTACTCTTGTTAAATCCATTATTGACTTCAACTGTAATAACTCCTCCCCCACCCCATCCCCATCTCTTCACCCTCTTCCCCAACCCTCACCACCCCCAACCTTATACATATTTCCACCACCAACAGACGATTTAAACCAACAAGAACCAACAGAGCTTTATGTAAACAAACACGCCATTTAGACACGACGTCTTCGTCAGATATACTTAGAAACCTTTGTAAATGGATGTCCCGGGTTCGATTCCCGGCGGAAGCGGAAACAAATAGGCAGAGTTTCTTTCACCCTGATGCATCTGTTCACCTAACAGTAAATAGGTACCTGGGAGTTAGACAGCTGCTTCGGGTTGCTTCCTGGGAATAAGTATGTGTGTGTGTGTGTGTTAGAGAGAAATATATGAAGTAACTATAATAGAGGAAAAATAGATTGCTTAGAAAGTCGGGGTCCAAGAGCTAATAACTTGATTCTGCAGACACAAATAGTAAATACAAATAGTAAATATACACACACACACATACACACGGTGCTAAAGTATTCACCCACGCAAGCACTCGCCTCCTGCACGCTCTGATGAACACACACACATACACACGCAAACACGCACAAACAACTAGAGGAGTGCACTCGCCTGACCCTACACACGCACATCGAGGCAAGTCATTGTTATGGAAATACAGCTAGGGAAGTACTTCTGGGGAAGTACTTCTGGGGAAGTACTTCTGGGGAAGTACTTATCGAGTAATATTGCTGCGAACTACGACAGCAAAAGTACTCCTTTGGATGAACAGCAGTGGAAGTACTGATATAAAAAGCTGCCATGAAAATACTGATAATTAAACCCTTCTAAGGAAGTAGCTCCAGGATAGGAGTTGAACAATCAATCATTCACTGATCCTACAAGTTCCCAAAATCAACCATTCATTCGATCATTCGAACTCAAGAAAGACAAGAGATATTAGGTTTACAGTAATAATCCCCACCGTCCCTCTAGTTACATCAACAATGTACAAGCTGAACTTCCTGAAAATACACACACACACACACACACAGAGAGAGAGAGAGAGAGAGAGAGAGAGAGAGAGAGAGAGAGAGAGAGAGAGAGAGAGAGGGTGTTGTTCCTCTCTTTCCCATTCCTTTTATCTTCTCCCTCACCCCTCATCCCCCCTCTCTCTGTCTCTGTCTCTCTCTCTTCCTCCCTCCTCGAAAGAAAGGGAGTCAAGAGGCAAGTTGGATATTTCCTCTCATTATACGTGTGGTCCCTTAAGAGCACTGGTGGCGCGGAACTCTTGATCAGCCGTGACAGAGGCATCAGACTGGCAACATTCACAAAACTTCTTTACTTTCTTCACCAATATTTTATTATTTGGTATTATATATATATATATATATATATATATATATATATATATATATATATATATATATATATATATATATATATATATATATATATATATATATATATAAACTGACCTCATGCGAAGGTTTAATCCTGAGAGACGGATACACTTCACCTAATATAAGCCATTAGGAAGCACAATCAGTTCCTTGAGCACATCAGCTTCGAAAACCGACCATCTTAAACCAGATCTGTAACATAACTTACCTCTTTCCTTATAAGACGTAACACCGAACCGCACAATAACACCGCGGAACAGAGCTTCTACCACTTACAATCACAACACCAATGAAGAACAAAACGCAAATTTAAGAACAAAATAACAGCAATGAACGTAAAATTGAGTGGGTTACTCACCAGACCGATGAATATACAAATGAGTTGAATAACGTCAGTATAGGCAACCGCGTAGAGTCCCCCGAAGAGAGTATAGAAAACGGCGATACAGGCTGAGAGGATGACTGCTACAGTGTTGTCCAGATTCAGCACTACACTGAGGGTGGCACCTGCAAGTCGAGTGTGTGGGAACCCCCGTCTATACTGACTATACTGGCTGGTGGTGGTGGTGGTGGTGGTGGGGAGCGCTGCCTGATACACTCTCTACTCACTTATATCAAGGTTAGAGGCATAAGGAACCTAGCTAACATTTGTTTTGTGGTTTGTAGATGCTGTCTTCATACACACACACAGACACACACACACACACACACACACACACACACACACACACACACACACACACACACACACACACACTGCCACAGTGTGTGTGTGTGTGTGTGTAATAATGGAGCAAGGTAACCTATTTCTATGTAATGTCAATATCTATATTTACACACACAAGGGAGAAGAAGCAAATGGGTCTAGTTTTATCAGTTGGGAAAGATACAGCGCTGATAGTGTGAGGAACGAGCCGACGATGTGTATGACAGGAAGGCTTGCATTTTCGGCTAGCATCGTCAAGCATAATAGGAAATGACATTTTAAAAGTTAAATGTCATTAGATGAAAATGACGGTAAAACAAATAATATTTGGTGGAATTAAATGGGTATAATTTTGTTCATAATTTGTGGCATTAATTCAAGGACTATATTATGTTTAGTAATAGGGATTCATGTTCTAATTGCTGTTATATTTTTGACTCTAATATTTTACTTTATTGTTGGTAGTGAAGGTTTCATTTGTAAAAATTTTTATTAATGTATTCGTGCCTCCACGCCATATCGATCTCAGCTCATCCACGTGTTCACGTGACATATTTGAACACATTATAATGAATCATTAGACTGAACTGTTGGTGCCAACTTCATCACCCAATGATTGGCTAAAACATCCTCGATAAGCACCAATCATCGGCCAGAGAATGGCACCACCAATCAGCTAACAAACTGAAGTTACGTCATCCGTTAACTGATAACTTCCAGCAACTTTACCAGAACTTGGAACATATAAACACTAGAGGAGGCATAACAGTGTCCTGGTGCCTTAAGCCTTGGCATAAACAAAGGCCATTGGTCAGGTGACTTGTGGCACGAGGCTTTACCTATTCTAATATAAATGGTTGAATTAAATATATAATTACAATACATTATAGAGAAAGATATATCGATGGAACATTTACTATTAGAATAACTTTAATTAAATACATAACTCTTAGGCTAATCCTTATATAACTTAACCATTATCTAACCTAGCTCTTATCTAACTTAACCTAACCTAAGTATTGTGGAAGTGTTGACGGGAAAAATCATGATGTGTTCTATCTCACGTTTAATTCCAGTTAAGTTCAAGCTGTTACCTCCGATACAGACCACTTTCTAACTGTTCGCGGGATATAATGACACAGGATCACTTGTTCTGCCCCGGGGACCTGATACTTATTTAAACCAACCCGTCTTAAACCCGTTTATTTATTCATTGTAAATAAACTGATCTTTAAACCCTAAAATATAACTGCTCCAGAAAGCTGCGAAAAGTGTGACAAGGCAAAGATAAGTTACATTGTTTTAATGCGGTTTAGTTGCACAAGTAAAGTGAAAACATACTTTATTTGGACACTTAGGCTGCGTCAAACATGTAATACGTCTTGCTTGGATACTTAAGTTGCAGCAGTCACGTGATTGCGCCTTGTTAGGGCACTTAACAAGTATTAATTATTTTTAAAAAGTGCTATTCTTGTGTGAAACGTCGGTAGTCTTGCGACGTTTCTCACAGCGCCAAACACCTAACTACTTCACGAGGATATTATCAGTTATCGGATGACTTAATCAGCATTTAAGCCCTACAAGAACACATACGTTCTCAGACAAATGTAAGCTAGAAGAACAAATATGAACATTGTGACGTACTATGTTCATTTTCTCCTGGTATATATTTTCACAAAATCTAAAAACTTAGTCTATTAGTAATAAACAACTAAGAACAATTCTTATGAAAAATTACACTATGTGTAAACTTCAGCATTTAAAAATAAAATTCTGCATAAAATCTCGTAAAATGTCTGAACAAAATTATTTGTTGAAAACTTTCAAAATAACTTTTGTTACACTAAATAAATCAGGAACAAACCTGGAGCTAAGTCTGAATGTGTTGAGAGAGAAACAGTTCTCTTTTGTTTCGTTAACTATGATATTTTTAACAAACATAAACACAAAACCTTGTACGAAAGTGAATGTAAAATCAAAAGAAGCGAAATAAATGGAGATAAACACAGATGCAAAGAGAAGCAAAAGTCACAGAGGAAAATAATAAGACAAATGAATGGTAGAGAAAGAGAAAGCAAACAGCCTCACGTAAAGGACCGATTGCTGGATATTCTAGGGTGAATGAAGACGAGAAAATTTAATAAATTATTTCGTTTTCTATATCATGACAACATCCGAGTGTCTGCCCTCACAACCCGCCAGATGGCAGCACCTCACAGCCCCCCAGATGGCAGTCCTCACCGTCTCAAGATAGCAGCCTTCTGGGTTACAGCCCTAAGGTTAAAGCCCTCACAGCCCCCCAGATGGCAGTCCTCACCGTCTCAAGATAGCAGCCTTCTGGGTTACAGCCCTAAGGTTACAGCCCTCACAACCTCCAGATGGCAGTCCTCACCGTCTCAAGATAGCAGCCTTCTGGGTTACAGCCCTAAGGTTAAAGCCCTCACAGCCTCCAGATAGCAGCCCCTCACTGCCCCGCCCAACCCTGACATCTCTAACAGTCCCCCAGACGGCAGCGCACTCCCTACTTCGACCAAACGTCTGACAGCGCCACGGTGATCGCTATCACTCACTCTATTCTCCTTCTGCTTGAGGTTCTCACACCTTGAGTCAAAAGGGACACTTATCTGGTTCCTGGAGAATGTTTGCGTTACCTAGAGACCCTTACATTCGTGGCCCGGTGACACCTGTGTCGATTATCGTGCTTGATTGGTGTGTTTTCTTCTTGTGTGTTGAAAATCTTCCATGAGGACTGTATTACCGTGGAAGGATTTTGGTAATTATTATGCATGACCTGTCTTGTATTTTTTTCCTCATTGGCTGTTGCTGTTTATTAAATACACAAATACTAAAAACCATCGCCACTGCCCTTAAAATAAGTCAGGTCATTAACTACTCGATAATGAAATTAAATCCCTGGAAGAAAATCGTCCGGATACGATCTTCGCAGGTAACACTGTTTTGGTGTTTACAATAAATGCAGTTTGCTGTGCATGATGTGCTGTTTGCTGTGAATAAGGTGCTGTATCTTGTGTCTTATGTCTCAAGCCATCTGCGTCTGCACAGATATGTTTAACTTGCAGGTGTTCATGCATTCTCTACTGTGAGGTGAACATGTAGATTGGTGTGGCTCAATAACTCAAACAGGCTCACGAAACTCACGAACGGAACCTGTTTGTTCAAATGACTCCATCAGGACAAACCAGCAAACAGACCGAGAAGGAGCCCAACGGAATGGAATAACGTAACTGGACAACCTTCAAACATTAACCATAAACTACCTAGATGAAGCAGAGGAAAGATGTCTTCCCAGCAAAAGTATTTTATCATTTACGGTTGCATTTGCATGGGTGTCACAAGCTCGCTTCAGAGACGAGCTGTGACTCCGGCCTATTACTCAGCCTCTCGCTCCTTGCTACACAAATATTTCCAAACAGCTCTTAAGTCAGTGTGAAGGGAGGAGATTGCAGTCTTGGAAGACATTTGAACCGGCATAAACAACCTGGAATTATTTAAGATATATTAAAAAATAAAAAACTGTGAATTTTAACATTGTGCTCCTTTCACTTCTCACAAAGAGCTGTCGAAAGACTAGTCATGGGACAACTAACTACCGTCCATGTTAAATACACTAGTGGATGCACAACTAAAAAATTCCCCTCGTTATATACACTAGTGGTGCCATCTACATGTGCCAATCGGTGCGTACACACACCAACACACACACACACGCCCCAACAACAGTGGTGGTGGCTCCAGCAACTAACACCTACGTCACTACTCCTCCCCTTCCCAAAAATCAAAAACATCATCAACTGCTTGACAAAACCAAAACAGAACATATTAGCTGCCAATACAGGCATCTATCTAGAACACAACATGGGTGACGTAGCCGCTTCACCGCTCTCTACCACGGGGGCGTGGACGGCTACTTGAGTACAGGCTTATTTACCAATCCAAGAAATATGCACCCGAGCTGCACCACGTCTGTGTAGGCGACCGCGTACAGCCCGCCGAAGAGGGTGTACCCGACGGCGATGACGGCGGAGAGGATGACAGCTGTGTCGCTATCTATGTTAAGAATGACGGAGAGTGTAGCACCTAGAGGGAGAAAACCACAGGCTTGGTACAGCTCCCTTGGGGTCACTCTGGAGGCTGGCCGGTAGACACGGCCTGAGGGAATAGTGTCTCTCTCTCTCTCTCTCTCTCTCTCTCTCTCTCTCTCTCTCTCTCTCTCTCTCTCTCTCTCTCTCTCTCTCTCTCTCTCTCTCTCTCTCTCTCTCTCTCTCCATCCCTATTTAGGTAACTCTAATTCTATATTTCCATCTTCTCATCCCCCCCCCCCTCTCTCTCTCTCTCTCTCTCTCTCTCTCTCTCTCTCTCTCTCTCTCTCTTAAATATTTCATATTTCCTAATCTTTCTCCGACCATGTTTACATTATAAGCCCGTCCTTCCATCTGAATATTTGCTTCTCTACCTGTCTTTCTATTTTCCTATTGATATTTTCCTATTGATATTTTCCTATTGATATTTTCCTATTGATATTTTCCTATTGATATTTTTCTATTGCATTATTTTCCTATTGATATTTTCCTATTGCATTATTTTCCTATTGCACTATTAATATTTTCCCATTGCATTATTTGTGAAGAGAAACACCACACAAGTACACTCTTCGCCATACTCTATTCATATACCTTTTTAATATCTATTTGATTTTTCCCTTTACAAAGTGTCAATCGATGGTAGCCTAGTAATCTGTGTAGTTCACCACCTCACATCTACCTCAGTGAGTTGGTCTCCCACCATTCATGAGTCTCACTCACCCTCCTCCTCATCATAAATGCGGTTTGAGGAAAGAAAGGTTGTTAAGCTGTAGGAGAAAGAGGCAGATAGATGTTAGTTAGCACAGAGTCCGGGAAATAGACGGGGGTTAAAAATGCAGAGAGGAAAAAAAAAAAAGAGTTTGAATGGATTAGAAACAAAAAAATAATAACAAACAAATACTGAATAGATATAAAGTTACAATTTTGCTTTTGTGTTTACTTGTGTTTGCTTTTGTGTTTACTCCAAGTCGTGTGCTTGGTGGAGCTTGCTAGCTGCACTCTCGTCCTTTTCTCCTTTTCATGCTAGCTCCTTTTCCTAAGGCAAAGGAGCTGGCGGACACTAAGAGCAACAACAGCAGCAAGAGGCGAGGTTCTGCCCTGCCACGACAAGCAACAACAAGTTGTATAATCCACAAATTATAGCTGCTGCCGGATTTCATATCTCGCGTTTCTGTAAGATCTAAACATAGTCTTGGTATTGTTGTATGAATCGACTTGAGAGTGGTCCAGGACGGACCGAAACGTCGTCGTCCCTTCACCTTCTAGTGTGTGGTCTGGTCAACTTACTTTAGCCACGTTATTGTGACTCATCGCCTGCATTGTTGTATGTGTTTTGTAGCTATACTGACAGCGATTTCTTTTGAGAAATAGTTACTTGCTCTAAGTCGATCCACTTGAACTGGCAGTTCCAAGGGCGATATAGTTCGCTCGTATCAGCGAACTGTGGCTGGTATCAGCGATATCAGTGGCTGAGCGCTGATATCCTGATACTTGTCTCCAAGTACCTTACCTCACTAAAACAATAATGTGTTTGCACTTCAACTTTTCGAAATATCCCCAGAAACCAGCCTGTCGTTCTTATAGTGAATTGTTAGTTAAGTGCATCTTTCTCCAGCATCTTCTTGCCTGAATATTCTCTTGTAGGTCATTAGTGGATTGTCACAGGACTCCTGCCAAGGGGTCAGATTCACGAAGCAGTTACGCAAGTACTTACGAACGTGTACATCTTTCCTCAATCTTTGACGGCTTTGGTTACATTTATTAAACAGTTTACAAGCATGAAAACTTCCCAATCAACTGTTGTTATTGTTATAAACAGCCTCCTGGTGCTTCGGAGCACATTAACTGTTTAATAATTGTAAACAAAGCCGCCAAAGATTGAGAAAAGATAGACAGGTTCGTAAGTGCTTGCGTGATTGCTTCGTGAATCTGGCTCCTGGTCTTTATCTTGTGTAGATACAGAATTCACACTCAAGTCGGTGAAAATTTTGCTGTGTTCCGGCCCACCGTGACTCAATTCTTTCTGGTTTAGACTTAAACTTTCCGACTTAGCCTTATGTCGAGAGAGCAGCCGGATACCAGGACCTGCTCTCAGACGTGTGACTTTCAGCCTTGAGAAAAATACCGTTGTCTTGACCTCGATTTCTGAGGAACACAAGCTGGAGCATCTTGAGCAGATGAATTTCGCTTCCAAGCGTGTTTCGTCTTGCCATACGTTTAGACAGCTACTGAAACGTTTAGACACCTGCTGAAACGTTTAGACAGCTATTGAAACGTTTAGACAACTGCTGAAACGTTTAGACAGCTACTGAAACGTTTAGACAACTATTGAAACGTTTAGATAGCTACTGAAACGTTTAGACAGCTACAGAAACGTTCAGCCAGCTACTGAACCGTTCAACCAGCTTCTGAAACGCTCAGCCAGCTACTGAACCATTCAGTCAGCTACTGAACCGTTTAGACAGCTGCTGATACTTTGGGTTACCTCCATACCGAGAGATTATCAACCATAAAGAACAGTTTTCTCTGCTGACCCGACTTTCACATGTGACCCGTCTCACCCGACTCACCAAGGGCGCCGAGGATGGCCGCTGACCAGAAGACCTCTCCACATAGCGCCGGTAGGAAGAGCAGACCGCCCATGCGCTCGCCGAACTTATCCTGCAGCGGATCCAGCATCGTAACGTAGCCCTGCGAACGCATCTTGTTAGCGAACAGCACACCACCTGAGGAAGACAAGGTAGTGTGCTCCTTTAGCGATTGTTTACGGTGACCAGCGAGAACAGTATTGGTGGTACAATTGATAGAGAAGAAGGACTTACCGAAGATGAGAGAGAGGGCGTAGCCGAACGGCGCTTGGCACCATACCAACCCGGTGTCGAACACCGCTTCGGCTGTTCCGTTGATGTAGCCGCCGCCAACCCACGTCGCTGTTGACACCGGGAAGAAGGGTAGTCAATGGTTAGCTATAGATCGCTCAATGTGGGGCGCTAAAGGGTAATACTGAATATAGATTTCAGGCCGAGGCTCACTGAAGGCCCTCAGAGTAGGAGATTTCCAGGAAAAGAGTCAAAGCCTGAGACTCGTGAATGAGGTTCAGTAATTAGATCCACGAGTCTGAGTGGTTATCATGTGAGGCACTCAGAGGAGACTCGAGATAGGGTCTCCGATCAGTTTGCGAGAGCAAGGACCGAAATGTGAAATTTAGCACAAATAGACTGCATGGAAAAGCGATATTAAACGGTAAAGAGAAATTCCTTGAGTTTTCATCTGGGAAAATAAATTTAGCATTAACGAATTAGTCTTAAGAAATGACTGAAAGACTCACAATGTTTTGACCAAAAAAGACTGATCTTGATCTGAACCGGAACTTGGACATTTTGTCCAGAAGGAAACGTGACTCAAGTTCGCAGGACGAGTCACCTCTTGGAACACTCACCCGTCATTGTGAAGATGCCGACGAAGACACCTATGCTCCGCCCCGCTAACATGACGTCGTCAGCATCATCTTCCCCCTCAGGTTTCTTCTTCGCCGCCCAGATCCCCACTGCCAGGATGAGCACGTAGAAGATGACGATGGCCACCACGCCTCCGACGTTGATAGTCATTGTGAAGATGTTTTGGCCGACTAGAACAGGAAAAGGTAGAGCCCTAGTGTGCTCTCACGTCACGGAACACGGTGAGTGTTTTGTACGGAACGATGGTGCTGATGTAGATAGGAACAACAATATCGAGGGAGCAGTTGAGGTAATGTGGTTCTGGTGGTAGCTTGGTCAGTTGCTACTGCTAAGGGCGAACAATGATCGTGGGTGTTGAGCGAGCAGGAGTTGCTTGGGGAGTGATGGAGACTGTGATCGGTTCTTTGCGACTTGTGTCTGGTGGTGGTGGGGGGCACCTGTGGCAAAAAGACATTTATCACATTAGTAATGATAATTTGCTTCTCACAGGGAGAGATATATCTTGTAAACCAACATAAATTATTGCAAAGGATGAGTTTAAAACATTCTGAAACACTGAGGAAGATTAGTACTCCTACTAACGTACGCTATTTAGTAAACAACGCTTTGTATTTAACATTTCTATCATAGACATTTCCTTCAGTTCATTCATCATATCCACACATCCTCTTATCCCGTTCCAATTTATCCCACCTTCGTCCACGTTTTTCCCTGTGTTCCTTTACCCTTTTGCTATGCCCCTTTTCCATTTAGTCTCATCCCCCTCTGCCAAACACCGATTCAACATCCAATGAGGTTGTTGCCCTCGCCAACGGCCTGAAG
Source organism: Procambarus clarkii (assembly GCF_040958095.1). NCBI lineage: Eukaryota > Metazoa > Arthropoda > Malacostraca > Decapoda > Cambaridae > Procambarus > Procambarus clarkii. The sequence continues at coordinate 46,184,638 of NC_091157.1, forward strand.
AATGCAATTTGTCTGTCAGTTCACAAATTACCTCATATTAAAGTTAACTGATCTTATCTCAAAGTATTTCGAGCAATTACTAGGAACCAATAAGGTTAGGATTTCTATCCGATAGTCTCCATGAAGGTTTTTGCTTTTCTTTTCTTGGGAGAGATCATGTGACGAGTGAAGTGACCATGGGAAAGGTCAAATATGGAGGGTAATGTCATGGGAGGTCATGCAGTAAAGGTCACTGCACAGACGGAACAAATCGAGGAACAATTGTGGGTTTAATTGCATAATTTTAGCTAAACTAAGCGTTGTATAATCTTCTTCAACATAGTATTAAAATTCTTGAGTCGAAACTATTTTATTTTATAAGTAACTTTAAATACATATATTAGTTAAGATACCGTCAAGTGAACACGTCAAGATTCCTCTTCTGTTAAAAAATATATATAATTTGTGTGTGTGTTTATATTACATATAATATTATATACAATATTGGTCTGTATATTTTATGGAAGAAAGAGAGCAGCAAACTTGATTTACCTCCTGTTTTGAATCACTTTAGTAAGCCTGACCGTCTCATCTCCCTTTCCTGAGATGAACCAGCATCATAATTGACCTCCAGCTGCTTGTTCCGGTCTACTTGACAGATGCTCCCACCCTCCTCTGCTTGACAGATGCTCCCACCCTCCTCTGCTTGACAGATGCTCCCACCCTCCTCTGCTTGACAGATGCTCCCACCCTCCTCTGCTTGACAGATGCTCCCACCCTCCTCTGCTTGACAGATGCTCCCACCCTCCTCTGCTTGACAGATGCTCCCACCCTCCTCTGCTTGACAGTTGCTCCCACCCTCCTCTGCTTGACAGATGCTCCCACCCTCCTTTGCTTGACAGATGCTCCCACCCTCCTCTGCTTGACAGATGCTCCCACCCTCCTCTGCTTGACAGATGCTCCCACCCTCCTCTGCTTGACAGATGCTCCCACCCTCCTCTGCTTGACAGATGCTCCCACCCTCCTTTGCTTGACAGATGCTCCCACCCTCCTCTGCTTGACAGATGCTCCCACCCTCCTCTGCTTGACAGATGCTCCCACCCTCCTCTGCTTGACAGATGCTCCTACCCTCCTCTGCTTGACAGATGCTCCCACCCTCCTTTGCTTGACAGATGCTCCCACCCTCCTCTGCTTGACAGTTGCTCTCCGCCTGCTAGCTGCTCCCTGAGGTGCCGTAACTCCATTAAGCCTGAAAGCCTCCTCAAGTCCGAAGGCATTTGTGAGGAGCTTACGAGAGCTCTTAAGGTGATCGTTTCGTCCACAGTGGTGACGGAGGTCAGAGGTCAGCCAACTCTCACTGCCCCCTTACTCTCCCCCTTACCTATCTTTTATTCTTCCCTTACTGTCCCTTCACTCTCCTTTCACTTCTTCCTGTTCACTCTTTACCCACCGTCCATTACCGTCCTTCACTCTTCCTTAGCCGTACATTTATCAACCCCCCCCCCCACTGTCCCTTTTCTCTCCCACTCACCGCCCCCTCATCCCCCCCTCACCCTTCCACTCTCCCCCTTAAAGGAACTGTGTCATATGAGCGAAACTATAGAGATCTTAAGACAGTCTCTCATTTTAATGCATTTACTTACAGATTCTAAAAATATATTCCCATTGAATATATATATTTACAGGGCTTTGGTGCTGCTGCCCTTCAAGAACCCAAAATTATTACATTTGAGCTAAAAATCTATTTCGAAAATATATTGTGAATTATAATTGCAATTTAACAATGGCCATCAGTCATCTGGTGGAAACACTGAATTTGTATTTCCCAGATAATCAAAGAAATGGAAAGTTAATTATTAGGTTGTCAGTCTTTGAAGTTTGTGGTGTCTGGTGCAGAGCTCTGCCGTAGAGCCTGAGAAGAAATAGAGCCCAGACCACAGCTCTATGAAACACAACTCTATCAAGTTGAAAGATAGAAAGAAGTGTTGTCAGATTGTGTCATAATTGATATATATCCTTTGCTGCCTACAACGGGGCCAGTGAACGAACCAATTAAACCGTTTTGGCATTTTATTAACTTTAAAGCAGCAAGGATTCTCAGCCCTAAAAAAAAAACAATTAAGACGCAGACTTAAGAACTTCCAGACTTAAGACTCAAAATCAACACTTCCAGAAGAAACTGTATACATATTCTTTAATTTTTATTTTAAACTAATTTCCTCTCGCAAATCAGCCTATCTTGACTTGCCACAACGTACATAATACAACGTCCTAACCTAATCAGGAATGTACGAACGCAAGCAACCCACGAAAACTTATTAATCGATGCGTAGAAAACATGGATTTTTGCGAGCCGCTGTATACTGTCCATAGTACGTTGCATTTTGAACGTTGGATACCGTAACGGGGTATTAGCTGTAAGGACAGGCTGCACCCGTTAGCTGGATGCCGTCATTCCCTTCACCTGGGCTATAGGAGACTCGAACCGCGAACCCCGCATGTGTGTGAGGGCGAAGCTCTATCGATCGAGCTATTGAGTCGCCTTAATAAGGAAAGTTTCCAGAGAATGCCATTATGTTAGCGGCTGATCAACACCTGCAAAACCTTTGCTCCCTTGGACTTCTACAAAATAATTACCTTAATTGCAGGTGTTGGACAATTCATTGATATATCGGTTGTATTCTGTTCATTTTCTCTATGACTTGGTTTTGTATATTTGTACTTGAAGTTATATTTCCACATATGATTTATAAACCCTTTGCAATGTAAAATTTTTAAAAATAATTATTATGTTATTTTGTAATAAGCATAATTTCGTATTAGTAATATGCAGAGTTCAGTTAATATAATTTTTTGGTTATAGTATTGTTTATATTCTTCATATGCTTGCTGCCACATAGGAAGTCACGTATGCCACATATGTTACCACATATGTTACCACATATGCGGCCACAACTTGAAGGCCAGGTTTGACAAAGAATTTGGACGTCAGAGTAGTTAAATTAGGTTAGACGTAGAAGTTTTCGAAGGTAGTTCGATTCACAGTTTTAAATGTGTCAATTTAATAGAAGCATAAGAAATTACTTATTGCATTAATTTAAGAACGTTCGAAAGGTCAGGTTAGGAGCATGGCTCGACCCTGCAAGTACATCTAGGTGAGTAAACACACACACACACACACACACACACACACACACACACACACACACACACACACACACACACACACACACACACACACCAAAACACTCAGGGCAGCTAGGCTTCATTGCATCGTTTGTTCAACACTCAGACAAGCGAGTCTCTTGCACAAGTTTTGCGCCACTCAGACAACATTAAGAGCCCATTCCAGACACGCCGCGCCTGCCCCTTTCCCGTATTTGCGTGGGAACAAATGTCCTCCTTTCACATTGCTGAGTGGAACGGGAGGAGGAGAGGGCTTAGTGAGAGGGGTGTGGGAGGGCGAGTGCTACGAGGGCGTGGGAGGGTGAGTGGGAGAATGACGTGTACAATGTGTGCCAATTCCCTCTTAACAAGTTAGCCATTTGTTGACTATTCCTGATAGCTTTAGTGGGCAATAGGACGCAGATCCAATGAATATATATTAGTCTATTTTTTCCCGGGGAAGTATAGTGTTGTGACGGAGATAAATGAGGTTGTGACGGAGAGATCCGGTGTTGTGACGGAGCAAGTCCGTTGTATAGAACAATTAGGTATTCGCCATTACTCTTCACAGTAGGTTGCATTTTTGGGGGGGGGACCTAGGGGACCTGCTGCATGGGTGACAGCTTCTTCCCAATATCGAACTACCCCTGGCTTTGCGCCCTGGAGAGGCCACTCCAGACCGACAACCAGATTCACAACTCCATAGTCTCCTGAGACTGATGGATGTCTACTATATAGACGTTGATTACTATAACATAACTCTACCTCTTAGTTGAGATAGATAAATAGGGTTGATTAGAGACACTCCCTGCGTGGGGCCTTTGAGCTCTAGCTCCAGGACCCGACTTTAAACTCTCTAACGTCTCGAGCAGATGAGGTCTATCTTAAATACTGCTCAATATATGTATGTCTGTGTGTATTTGTGTGTACAACCAAAATTAGTTATATACTGTGGAACATCGTACGTTATGAGTTAGTGATGATCTGCTCATGCCCAGTAGAAATTCAGGAGATTATATGTAAACAAATTTCCAGATTTACTTTTCACGTGGATTTTTATGAAATCGAAATACCTAACAATTTGACTGTAACCAAAAATACACAGAATTTAAATAACTATAATATTCTATTTTCCTTGTTCTCGAGCCTCTTCTCCCATTCTCTCTCTCTCTCTCTCTCCATTTTCCTATCCACTCTATATCCTATATTTCATTTTTGACATTCTTTCCTTAACGCGCTTTCTTACCGTCTCTTCCCTTCATTCTTTCTTTGATTTCCTTCATTATTCTGTTCTTCCATCCCTTTCCTCCATTTCAGTCAGCTCGTTCTTTCGTTCTTCTCTCTCACCCATCCATTACCTTTCCTGACTTCTCCTTGCGCTTCCTCTCCATTATTTGCATTTGTATTTTCGACCTTCTCTGTTTAATCTACGTCTACTGTCCCTTCAGTTCCATGACGGTTTCTACCCTCCCTCCCTTCTGTTCCTTATTTATGTAATCTTATCTGCCTTTTCACCTTCTTTTCCATCTCTCAATTCACTTTTTCTCCATGCTTTATGTCTTTCCCTTCCTAGTTATATATTTGTTATATTCTTCTCACTTTGCCTGTTCTTCCCTTCCTTCTCTTTCCCCCTCCTCCTCTCATCGTTTCTGCCATTTGGTAAAGAATGGGAGACAACGAAACAACACACTAACGAAGTGGTTGGTAACGTAAAGAAAACGGAGACTCTGTCCTCCCTTCGCCTCAAGGGGAGGATTGGCTGGCATTACCGAGGACTTGAAACGGATCTTCCTTTAATCGTATTTGATGCTTTATTACTCCCGCCTGTCAAGTGGTGTAAGAATGTATTGCGAATCCAATCCTCTCGATTCCTATTGGCGTGGATTGCTTGTGTGAATGATGTTTTATTTCTAATCCGCGTTTTATTAATTATTCCCCCCAATCCTCTTTCGTGTGTTATGAAGCTTGATTTGTATAATGTCTTGTATTTTCGTAATTTTCTCTCTGTCTTGAATGCATTGTGGTCTTCGATCATGTATTAAATACACATTAAGTGCTCGGATATATTGATTGTTTCCATGACGTTACTTTCGTCATGAAAAGTATGTGTGTGTGTATATATATATATATATATATATATATATATATATATATATATATATATATATATATATATATATATATATGTGTGTGTGTGTGTGTGTGTGTGTGTGTGTGTGTGTGTGTGTGTGTGTGTGTGTGTGTGTGTGTGTGTGTGTTTATATCACGAAAATAAACACGTGATTAAAAATGTGACAGTGTCAGACCACAGAGGAAAATTGAAACAGGAATTTCCTTAAGTACTTTCGTATATTAATACGAATCACTCCTTCTGAAGATTTTATTAATATACGAAAGTACTTAAGGAAATTCCTGTTTCAATTTTCCTCTGTGGTCTGACACTGTCATATATATATATATATATATATATATATATATATATATATATATATATATATATATATATATATATATATATATATATATATATATAAGAAGAAAATATACTTTTATGAGGTAATAAAGCTAACTTCCACAAAAGACAGCTGGGAAAGTATAAAGTATTAAAGCGGACGGCGTGCTGGGGGCCCGGGCCCAGAAAGTGGACCCACGGGGAATCCAACTCTCTACGTAAGCCAATGAGCAGCGGAAAGCACGCGCCAAGGAGCATTAGCCAACGTTTTTTATGGAGTTGAACTGGTTTATCTTTTGGGGCGACGTACCGTGAGAGGCGAAGTTTGTCGCATCTGAGGGGGGGGGGGGGGTTCAGTTCTCTTTTATTTCCGTCTTGGTCGCTTAAGTCAGGTTGAGCAGTGGCGCCTTTGACGCGTCACCACTATGGAGGGTATTGGCAGTTTACTGGGTTATATGGTGGGGGGAAATAGGGAAATAGGGGGTTATGTTCTACTATTTTAATGTCCCCAAACCCCCTTCTACCAATGTCATCATCAACAAGGCAGCCTGTCCTTATCAACAAGGCAGCCTGTCCTTATCAACAAAGGTCTAATAATCTCCCATGCAGCCGCCTAACCCACGGTTTATAAATACAACTTTACACACGACTCACAACTCATGACATTCGAACACTTTTCAAATAGGGCTTCGCCGACGACCTGTGTTCGAACCACAACTTTGTAAATCCTTCTCCCACGTGGGAAGCATTTACAGCGGACGAGCTAATTTATTCTGTAAATCGATACTGCATTTCTATTTAGAATTCAGAAAACATGCGAGAATCCGGATGAAAAGAATGAGAAATAAGGAGAAAGAACTGCGAGAGAAAATATGAGGTAATCAGGAGGAATAATAGTGTGGAGGGGAGAACACACACACAGATGGCTGGCCTCCCAGGGGACTGGCCGGGAGTGTAGGCAGGGGAGGTGGCGAGGCAGGGTAAGAGGGAGAGGCAGGGGGAGTGTGGTGAGGCAGGGGGAGGGTAGTGAGGCAGGGGGGACGGTGGTGAGGCAGGGGGGACGGTGGTGAGGCAGGGGGGACGGTGGTGAGGCAGGGGAAGGGTAGTGAGGCAGGGGGGACGGTGGTGAGGCAGGGGGGACGGTGGTGAGGCAGGGGGAGGGTAGTGAGGCAGGGGGAGAGTGGCGAGACATTGTCAAGTAGAGGAGAAAAGGCCAGGTGTAACGAGGGGAAGCGAGGCAGTGAAAGCTGGACACACGTTGATGTTACGTCCATTAACCTCGACACACAACGCCAGGGTCTGTGGGTGGAGTAGTCACGCTCCCCTCTCTCTCTCTCTCCCTCTCTCTAACCACACCCACGCTCCCCTCTCTCTTACACAACACCCAGGTTCCCCTCTCACTCTGCAAACACTATCATTGAACATTGCCACAAGAAACCAGCACAACAAAGGGTGCCAACACATGGTGCAGCCTGTGTCAGAGGAGCACAATAACATATACATATCCCTCCCACTCCTGTACAGGGTTCTGGAGTCACTATCACAGAGGAAATCAGCTTCGGAGGTATAATTGTGTTCCATTTTGATAAATATCTGTCAACGCGGTTTATGGCTTTCAGAGAAACAGGTGGAGATATGGTTGTATTGTGGTAATATGTTCCGTATAATTACCTGCTTGATTCGATAACCACTTACACCCCAGAAGCAGCGTTCATGTGTACTCACCTAGTTGTACTCACCTAGTTGTGTTTGCGGGGGTTGAGCTCTGGCTCTTTGGTCCCGCCTCTCAACCGTCAATCAACAGGTGTACAGATTCCTGAGCCTATCGGGCTCTATCATATCTACACTTGAAACTGTGTATGGAGTCAGCCTCCACCACATCACTTCCTAATGCATTCCGTTTGTGAACCACTCTGACACTAAAAAAGTTCTTTCTAATATCTCTGTGTCTGTGTGTGTCTGTGTGTGTGTGTGTGTGTGTGTGTGTGTGTGTGTGTGTGTGTGTGTGTGTGTGTGTGTGTGTGTGTGTGTGTGTGGGTGTATTCACGATAGATCGAGCGTTTATACATTTATTCACTTATTGATACAGATATCACAAGGAGTGTCTGTTTTCATAATTCTGATACTAAGTATTAATAACCAATTTCTGTTTCCTTCGTAGTTAGCCGATGACATGTCTTTCTTAATAACTACATTTTGTTTAAGTAATTATGTTTATTACATAATGAAAAGTTACAGGTTCTGTATTACGATAAGTAGTTAAATACACACAGAAATCACAATAGCGTGATATATCAAATGAACAAATCCACAATAGGGCCGTGATGAGGGTTCGAACCTACGTCCGAAGTTTGAACCAACGTAGGTTCGAAACCTTCGCGACTGAGGCGCGTTAGGGATCATCCCGAACGCAGGTTCGAATCCTCATCACGGCCCTTGTGGATTTGTTCAAGTAGTTAAATGTTTGTGAATCTTTTTACGGTCTTGAGATGAACGGTACTTTCTTGTTCGCCCTCAATCAGTGCTAGCGAAATACCTCGCTGGATAGAGCCATAAACAATGCTAAACACAAGTCCTTCGAGTTTATAGTTAATGGAGTTACACAAATGCAGGAAAACAAACAATTTCTGTAACTGGGGCACCTCATTGGGTTTGTTCGTCTTTAACTCTCCGGTGCTCGGTGGTTTGTTTGCCATCAAACAAACGAAAAAATGTTTCAGCTCGACAACAGCTTTCATATTCCTGTTTACTTAATCGGTCGCTTGTGTTAGACGGGTCCGAATATTGGTCCACGTTGTCCGGTCCTTGCTGTGTGCGCTGTGGCCTGTGTCACAACTCTCAGCTCTTGTGTGTTTCGTGCGCCGGCTCTCAGCTCTTGTTTGTCTGTTATGCCGGCTCTCAGCTTTTGTTTGTTTCCTGTCCGGGCTCTCAGCCCTTGTTTGTCTCGTGTGAAGTTCTATAAAAGAAAATGTCTCGTGTGTACGTGTATGTATATATATATATATATATATATATATATATATATATATATATATATATATATATATATATATATATATATATATATATTAGTATATTTTGGTAGCAGTCTTCCCTGTAGACATATATTATTAAATATGACCGAAAAAGTAAGATTAATAATTCTAACACGAATTTTCTCATTCTTTCGTACATTACGCTTCACTGTTGGAGGTAAATCAAAAATTAATTCTCCAAAATTCATTTTTATTTCTAGTCTGACGCGACACGGGCGCGTTTCGTAAAACTTATTACATTTTCAAAGACTTTAGTTCACAAATACACAACTGAATAGAACTTACGTATCTCAGATTTTATATCTACATTTGAGTGAGGTGGGAGGGGTGATGTGGCATTAACACAAGACAGAACAAGAGGGGATATTAATAGAGTATTAAAAGTATCAACACAAGACAGAACACAAACAATGGGTATTGAATAGAAGTGTTTGTAGAAAGCCTATTGGTCCATATTTCTTGATGCTTCTATATTGGAGCGGAGTCTTGAGGTGGGTAGAATATAGTTGTGCAATAATTGGCTGTTGATTGCTGGTGTTGACTTCTTGATGTGTAGTGCCTCGCAAACGTCAAGCCGCCTGCTATCTGTATTACGATAGATACAGCGATAGCAACACAGAAATCATCGATAGATACAGCGATAGCCAACACAGAAATCATCGATAGATACAGCGATAGCAGGCGGCTTGACGTTTGCGAGGCACTACACATCAAGAAGTCATCACCAGCAATCAACAGCCAATTATTGCACAACTATATTCTACCCACCTCAAGACTCCGCTACAATATAGAAGCATCAAGAAATATGGACCAATAGGCTTTCTACAAACACTTCTATTCAATACCCATTGTTTGTGTTCTGTCTTGTGTTGATACTTTTAATACCCTATTAATATCCCCTCTTGTTCTGTCTTGTGTTAATGCCACATCACCCCTCCCACCTCACTCAAATGTAGATATAAAATCTGAGATACGTAAGTTCTATTCAGTTGTGTATTTGTGAACTAAAGTCTTTGAAAATGTAATAAGTTTTACGAAACGCGCCCGTGTCGCGTCAGACTAGAAATAAAAATGAATTTTGGAGAATTAATTTTTTATTTACCTCCAACAGTGAAGCGTAATGTACGAAAGATTGAGAAAATTCGTGTTAGAATTATTAATCTTACTTTTTCGGTCATATTTAATAATATATATATATATATATATATATATATATATATATATATATATATATATATATATATATATATATATATATATATATATATATATATGAGTGTGTGTGTGTTTATAATATGCATTTCTTATTGGTGCCTTCAGGATTGAGCTGTTAGCTCTTGGACTCGCCTTTCTAACCGTCGGATGTGTAATATACTAATTCCAGACCTCTTGTCTGTCATATATACTATCCCCCCCCCCCTCTCTCTCTCTCTCTCTCTCTCTCTCTCTCTCTCTCTCTCTCTCTCTCTCTCTCTCTCTCTCTCTCTCTTTCTCTCTCTCTCTCTCTCTCTCTCTCTCTCTCTCTCTCTCTCTCTCTCTCTCTCTCTCTCTCTCTCTCTCTCTCTCTCTCTCTCTCTCTCTCTCTCTCTCACACACACTAGAATTCAGCCAGCAACAGGTGACTAATTCCCAGGAGCTTCTGTTTACTGTTCGGTGAACAGAGGTACCAGGGGAAAAAAACTCTCCTCATTTATTTGCCTCAATCGGTAATCGAACCCGGGTTCGTGGAATGCGAATCTTGCATATATTTTTCCTCCATCTTTTCAAGGTTCCTTTTTTTTGTGCTGTTACAGATAAATCAAACATCTCTTTATTACGTTCCTTCTCTTTTATCTTCCAGTTATCATCTTTATTCCCTTGTCTCCTTCCTTTCCACCCCTTCCTTTCATCCTATTCCCTCATCTATCCTTTATCTTCTCCCTTCCTCTCCTCTCACCCTCTTTTCTTCCACATATCCTTGCTTCACTCTGCTCTCCCCCTCAATCCCTCCTCTTCCCCTTCTCCCTTATATGCTTGTTCGTCCCCCTCATGTTTTAATAATTCATGGGAAACTGTGAGTTCTGGAGGGGCGTGGGTCCCCTCAGGGCCTCGAGGGCCTCAGTCAAGTGTTACAGTGACTCCCCTTGTTCAGCAGTTCTGCTAGCTGGGGGTGGTGAGTAGTTGTTGTTGCTAGTTGTGTTGCTAGCTGGGGTGGTTAGTAGTTGATGACCAACCAATGTGTCCAGGGGCTCAGGGCATTAACATCCAGTCTAACCTAGGGGCCCGTAGCTTAAACACCCTATTTGGCCCCGGGGCCCGAAGCTTCTCCTCCCTACAGGGTGATCTGAATCTATCACACAGACTGTGGCTCCCTGAAAACCTCTCGTCCACAGGCTCACAGTCGTATGATCGTGGGGTGTACATCTAATAGAGGGAAGACAAACATTTACCAGTAAAGCAGAATGCAATATGACCTCACAAAGGTAAGAGAGGAATGCGCAGCTACATTACGAAGTCTTGCCTTGGAGGTTGCGGCGCTGGGTGCCCTGTGTCCTGAGAGCTCGCTTTCGAACACTATTCGTCTTAGGTTTGTGAGAACTGTTTGCTGTCAGTCTCAGTCGTGACTTGGAGACGATATGCTGAAGGTAGGTCACAGGTATGCTGTTAGGACACAGGTTCACTGTTAGCACACAGGTGCGCTGTAAGGTCACAGGTGCGCTGTTAGGAAACAGGTGCGCTGTCTTGAGACATCATTTGTAATTACCTACAGAGCTCCATCGCACTCGCTTGATGGATAAGGCATTGGGCAACCGCCTCTCTTAACGAAAAGGTCGCCTTTTGTTCGTTTATAGTAACCAACGTTAGACCTGCAACCTAGTATGACAAGTAAATGCTCACCAATATTTATGTTTTCTATGCATCTGACTTGATAGGCTTGGGGGGTTGCTTGGGTTAGTACCCTCCTGGTTTGGTTAGGAGGTTGGATTTTTGACGGAGTGGCAGATTAAGAGAACGGGCTGATTAGACAATGATCATAACATATGGTAGACTTAATGCCACATGTATCCCCAGTGATGTAGACCGGCCGGATATAGTCTATCCCTATCCGGCCGACTAAGGGGGACACTTAAACTCAGAATCTTTATACGGAAGCAATATTCGTATATCCGTACATTTTTTAAAATCTTTCCCGCTGACAATCAACGTCATATAACGAGGAGTAAATAACTAAATCTGAATTAATTTTCTCTATTTAGTGTTCGTCAGTTGTTCAACGTTTATTTTATATCTTTTAAAATATTTATTTCTTGAGTGACTGCGGATGGGTGGAGCCTGAGGGGGGGGGGGGAGGAGGTAGAGACGGTCACCCCTTGTCTGGGTGGGGGTTGGGGGGTTGGAGGCCCGACACTCACCTGTTCTTGGCCGTAGTACTTACCTGTACTAGGTGAGTACATCCGTAACTCATTCTGCCATTCCTAGATGGCGCTGGTGATGCTCTTGGTCACGCATATGTGTATTAGGTGGCAGCGGCGCTGTTGGTAACTCAAAGGTGACTTTGATTGTGCTATTTTGTGCTCCTAGATAGTCACAGATGCCGCTGATGTTTACGGCATGATAGGCTCATTGTGGTTCTTCAAGCTACGAACTATTTGCCCTAATTGCTAGAGTCGCCGGGGCTGTAACAACTGACTAAGAGACGATCATATCGTCACTTAACCTGGTACTCTGGTGATGTTGTTCTTAATGACGATTGCCGCTCACAGATGGCGCTGTAGTGATGTTTACAGTCACTCAAATATAGCTCTAAATCAACAGGTACGAGAAAGCTGACATTAATTAGCTGCTATATATAGCAACATAAAATAGCATCCGAAACAATGGATACATAATTAGTGAATTTAGCCTCAAAAAATTCCTTGATAAATACTGATTTGGAAATGGACTGTTAGTTTATAAAACAAATTACCTGGTAACATAATCGACATGGAATCTGTGCACTGTTTCGATCGCAGGATGACATACATAGAAATGGGTTCGAGTATTAATAGGAGCTGCCTCACATAAATCAATTAACATTCAGCACTTTCCACCATTTTTATGTTCTTGGGCCGTAACGCTGCTGTTACTATCGACACACAGGATTAACTGTTACTTCAGTATCACCGTCGCTAAGCTCAACACAACCCCGACGGACCAAACCCAATCGCATTCACCTTAATGCGCATTCCTCACCTTAATGCGCATTCCAACCTGTACCCTGAATACCTCTTGTGCCAGTGTTAATCTCACCTACATGTAACACAACTAGCACTAGTATTTACACCCTTCCCCATACAACCCAACTAGCACTAGTATTTACACCCTTCCCCATACAACCCAACTAGCACTAGTATTTACACCCTTCCCCATACAACCCAACTAGCACTAGTATTTACACCCTTCCCCATACAACCCAACTAGCACTAGATAATAGTACCCACCTCGTAAAAAAATTCAACCGTGAACCGCTACCTATAAACTTCCACACCCCACCACCCTCAACACCCACCCACTACCACCTTAAACACCCGTACCACCCACCCCTCACCACCCTCAACATCCACCCACTACCACCTTAAACACCCGCACCACCCACCCCTCACCACCCCCAACACCCACCCCCCTACCACCATAAACACCCGCACCACCCACCCCTCACCATATTCTCCCCCACCGGTGCCCCTAACGTCAGCCTACCCGACCCATCCAATAAAATTACGGATGCAAATTCAGGTTGATCCTCCAGCCTATGGCCCCTGCCACTTTTGTTCATCTCTCCCGGAGAGGCGGACACGGGGGGACGTGTCATTTTAGGATCATTTTGTCTTATCTCCGTCGTAGGCTCTCCACCCATCGTGACCTGTGTGGGTTTACCCTGTGTTGGGTCGCTCGTTTGGGGAACTTGGTCTTTAGCGGCGGGAGAAGCTGTGCCACTTCGTTTGTCTTGGGTTCAGGAGTCTTTGTTTGGGTTCTGATTGTGGTCGTTTAGTTGTGTTCTGATTGTGGTCGTTTGTGTTCTGATTGTGGTCGTTTGTGTTCTGATTGTGGTCATTTGTGTTGTGATTGTGGTCGTTTGTGTTCTGATTGTGGTCGTTTGTGTTCTGATTGTGGTCGTTTGTGTTCTGATTGTGGTCGTTTGTGTTCTGATTGTGGTCGTTTGTGTTCTGATTGTGGTCATTTGTGTTCTGATTGTGGTCATTTGTGTTCTGATTGTGGTCGTTTGTGTTCTGATTGTGGTCATTTGTGTTCTGATTGTGGTCGTTTGTGTTCTGATTGTGGTCGTTTGTGTTCTGATTGTGGTCATTTGTGTTCTGATTGTGGTCATTTGTGTTCTGATTGTGGTCGTTTGTGTTCTGATTGTGGTCATTTGTGTTCTGATTGTGGTCATTTGTGTTCTGATTGTGGTCGTTTGTGTTCTGATTGTGGTCATTTGTGTTCTGATTGTGGTCGTTTGTGTTCTGATTGTGGTCGTTTGTGTTCTGATTGTGGTCGTTTACCTTGTGTTGGTCCCAGATTCCTTTTTAGTTTGTTATATTTGCGGTGTTTGATGCTATATGATTCTTCTCTTATTACGGGATTAATGACCCACTTCGCATGATATTAGTGAGTCAAGAGTCAAGACAAACGGTGATTGGTTGATACACGTTTTCATCCTGGAGCGTCCCATTACCCCCAGGGTCATTAACCTTACAGGGGGCTGGGGGGGGGGGGAATTGAGGACCCTGACTACCCAGGGGGGGGAGCAAAGTATTGGAGAGTGTCCCCATCCTCCAAGAATGAAGCGTTCTGTCATACTGGGTTACAGAGCTTTATCCCCTCTGGTTTGGCTCTTCCTGGTGAGAAGTCGAGCCGTAGTTGCTACTCTGACCTAATCGTAAGGTTATATATATATATATATATATATATATATATATATATATATATATATATATATATATATATAAATATATATATATATATATATATATATATATATATATATATATATATATATATATATATATATATATATATGCAAAATATATTATATTTCAATCAATCTTTTTAAATTATATTGAAGATCAGTCAAATTTCTCCAACATAAATTCAGATCTTCAGTTATGTATATCAATCAAGCTTGTATAGTTAACATATAAGATGCGTTGTTCTAGTAAGCAGGAATATTCCTTGAATTATATCAGAAAACCAGGCGGGCTTTTCTAGAATGTTGAGCGAGTATTAATTTAACTAATGCGAAATTTTGGTTTGAGAATAAAGAAATATACAGTTCCCGTGGCGTAGTGGTAAGACACTCGCCTGGCGTTTCACCAGCGCTTTGGCCTCGGTTCGAATCCTGCCCGGGGATGATTTATTGGGCACCAATTCTTTTATTAACTGCACCCTCTGCTTACCTACCAGTAAAATGGGTACCTGATTGTTAAACGACTTGACGAGGTCGTATTCCGAGGAATATTTGGATTAAGGATTTCTCCGAAACGCTATACTTGCTAGTGGCTGTACAAGAATGTAAGAACTCTTGTTCTTACATTTATGCATGTTATGCATGTTATATTAATGCATAAATGAATAAAATATATTCAGCATAGGGAGTGGCAGGCAGGTTTGCTAGCACCACTAACCCAAGGTACTCGGCGGCCCGGATTGCAAGTGTGAGCAGGATCATGGCACAGACTGTACTTTCCTTCACACGACTGTAAGGTGCTGTATCGTCACCATCTACCGCAGGGACCTCGCCAGCTGTACCGCAGGGACCTCGCCAGCTGTACCACACCAGCCATTCTCGCTACAGTTTCTCGCTCATTACACCACACACGTTCACCACAAACCACCACGACAACCACACATCACCACACACTTACATGACCACTCCACACCACCATGCCACCTACACGTTCCCCTCTGAGAGGCAGGACCAAAGAGCCGAAGCTCAACCCCCGCAAGCACAATTAGGTGAATACAACTAGGTGAGTACACCCGCTACACAGCAATCACCACGCTACTCAATCCCTTCAGCAACAGCACCAACAGTCTGACCTATCAACCCACCCCTCCAGCACAAGCTGTAAGTCTTATAATGACATATAACCCCGGATATAAACCAATCGGCTGAATCTTCCATACATTAGTATATAAATGAATATTATTATATATAGCGATTTTATGTATAGGTTGGTGAAGGTAAGGTTAGGTGTTTTGGTTATGTTAGGGAATGTTAGGGAATGTTAGTTAAGTTAGGGAATGGTAGGTTAAGTTAGGGAATGTTTACAACACTGGCTGAGAGTGACGTGAACGAATCCTGTCTCAAGTCATAATTTCGAACATGGTTAAGTGGATTCTAAGTGAAAATATGGACTGTAGAGTTTAGTAAGTCAGTATTTGTCTTATACGCTGTGGACTCGAGTGTGGACTTCTTTGTTTTGATGGCTGGGGCAGAGACCCAGGTCTGGTCAGCGTCGCTGTGTCTTTCCAGGCCATTCTCTGTCACCTTTGACTTGAGGCTTCGAGAAAGAGGTCCTTCTTGGAGCACCAGCCATTTACCCTTCTTCCTAGTGTTCAAACCCACCACCCTAGTGCCACCTCTCACCCTTGTGCTACCCTCCTCCCTCTAGTGCCATCCTCGTCACCCAAATGCCATCTTTACACTCGTTAGTATTCACGTTAAAACTTACACCATCTTCATATATTCTGCACAGGTCCTTCACACTGCCCGGAAGTTCTCAGCCAATTAAACCATTAAACAAGACATTTTCTCACTTCAAACCAACTTCTTGGAGACATTATTCTCGTCATTATTCTGCTTCAGTTACCTTTCCTTATGTTTATTATCAAGAAAATGAAATAGTTTACAACGCCATCGACAAAAAAAAAAAATGTTTCACGTAATATAACTCGGAATTATCTTATCCCAAATAATTTACTCTCTGTCTCTTTCTCTCTCTTTCTCTCTGTCTCGTTCTTTGTCTGTCTGTCTCTCTGTGTCTGTCTGTCTGTCTGTCTGTCTGTCTGTCTGTCTGTCTGTCTGTCTGTCTGTCTGTCTGTCTGTCTGTCTGTATCTGTCTGTCTGTCTGTCTGTCTATGTCTGTCTGTCTGTCTGTCTGTCTGTCTGTGTCTCTGTCTCTGTCTCTGTCTCTCTGTCTCTCTCTCTCTCTCTCTCTCTCTCTCTCTCTCTCTCTCGCTCTCTCTCTCTCTCTCTCTCTCTCTCTCTCTCTCTCTCTCTCTCTCTCTCTCTCTCTCTCTCTCTCTCTCTCTCTCTCTCTCTCTCTCTCTCCTGCTTAATCTGGAACATCTAATCTCCTCTACAAGTCCTGTACAGGGTCCTACAGTCTCTCCATCACTATAAACTGTTGTGCTTCCCGGTTGGTGGTCTCATTCTATTACACAGTTTTCCCTGCTCAAGCTCACCCCATTTTTCATATTTTCTCAGCCATCACCTGAGAGAAATTTGTAGTCAGTTCAGCCATACACGCGCTCCTTAAATCCACACTGCTCGTCTTGCCTTCAGGCTTCTTAGAATTGAGTCTATCGTTTACTACTACGAAAAAATGCCTCACTTGATGTAGTTACAGGTTATTGTTTCTGTGAAACGTCATTGTTCTTTAATATCAACTGTATAGAGCAAGTGAAGAACATGTTTCACTTTGTGTTCGTCCAGTTTACGTTCTCTTTCTTTACAAGTTGTTCCATCTTTCACCTTTGTCCAATGTGTTCTGTCTTCTGCCCATCAAGACTCGTGACCACTCTATTTGGTCTCCACGAGATCACGGTCGTCACTCTATTTGTGGGAGCGTCAGGCGAGTTATTTAATGGATCGTCGCCTCTCCCTCTCTGTGTGTCAGACACTTGCTGGGGACGTGTCTCAGTGGCAAAGAAAGTATCACCTTGCTGAGCTATGAGGCTGAGAGAGCATCTCGTATCTCTCATCTCAGTGCTGTGGAGGATATGTTGGTTACCAGGGCAAATTCTTGTCCTTCTATTCAGACGGATGACTAACAATTTTTACCACTAACTGTTTGACACAATTTTACATTCAAAGGTTATGCAATTGGTTAGCTCGTAGCTAGAACCATGTTGGTTTGATCCTGAATATATTGCACTTTTCTACCAACTCTATCCCCTCTTTTTTTCTAATTTATTTTACACTTAATTTCATCAGATTGGTTTCAATATTGATTACATAGAAAGCACAAAGTTAATTGTCACAAGATGTACAGCTCCTGAAGCTCTTCAAATGCAAGGAGGGAACTAAGAATGCAATGTTCATTTTCCCTCTAAATAACCACATTTAGGCGTTTTGAAAGGAAGCTGGCAGCTTTTAGGTCCCTTATTTTTCAGAGCCTAGAACCCATATTATTCAGAAAAATTTAGGCACTTATATCTCAGTTACCAAGGGTCTTGGAAGCAACGGAGATAAACTTGAACTGATGATCTAGTTCTCTGTACGTAGTTTATTCCCTGTGGGTGGCTGCAGCACCATAATGAAAACACTGAAATCTATATAGGTAACAGCTAACTGTCTGCCATTTTTTCATGGGTGCACTGAAGTCCATCTGGTCGACTAGAAAGATTTGGAGAATTGCCGAATATTAAGAAGCGAGGCTCACCTCTTTCTTCCCTGAGCACCTAGCTGTGATATGGCTCCTATAGTCAATATAGTCAATATAAAGTCAATGTCATTGACTTCACTGTACCTCGAGCGATAGCCAATTGCACTTTGGCAGAGCGAACCATGCACTCAGCATCTGTCACTCTCTACCTCGATTGGGGCAGCAAGGTAATCAGTGTCAGGTAGTAGACGGAAAGTTATAATATATGTACACGAATACTCTTAACAAATTAATATTATCAGCAATAAATACCAAAATAAACCCAAGAAAGGGATATACATTATCCCGAGCCCAGAATGTGCCGATTAGTGCTTCACCAGTAAAGAGGAACGAAGTATTGGGAAACGAATATATGTACGTTTTCGTATGTATGAATTATTAAGTACGAATAAATGGGGCCTGACAGCTGAGTGGACAGCGCTAGGGATTCGTAGTCCTAAGGTTCCGGGTTCGATCCCCGGTGGAGGCGGAAATAAATGGGTAGAGTTTCTTTCACCCCCTGATTTCCCTGTTCACCTAGCAGTAAATAGGTACCTGGGAGTTAGACAGTTGCTACGGGCTGCTTCCTGGGTATGTGTAACAAAAAGGACGCCTGGTCGAGGACCGGGCCGTGGGTACGCTAAACCCCGAAATCATCTCAAGATAACCTCAAGATATCTTAACATACGTAAGAATTAAGAGATCAAGACAGAACGAACGAAGTGTTATTTTCCACCAAATCCAGACAGATCATAATTTTAATAATTGTAAACAAAATGTGTAAATATATACATTATACACACAAATCACAATAACGTGATATGTCAAATGAACAAATCCACATGGATTTGCCCGAGTGTATGGGGGAATTGTGTAAAACCCTGGCTAGGCTTCAGTGTAAGCCTCGGGATCCTTATAGGGTCAGAAGCACTCCAGGTTGCAATTCTTTGACCATGTCGTGGGGCAGTTGACTAGAAGACGTCTGTGAATACTCAGTGCACAGATTTGAACCCCCTCATCCAGGCCCTTGTGGATTTGTTGATTATATACATTATATTTAAATACGAATGCTAGAATCAAACGCTGTTATTTACGAATCTGAATTTCAACATGTCGGGTGAGGGTCAAGGGTGAAGGGTCATGAGGAGAGAGGTCAGTTTGGGTCGCGAACGAAGACCTCTGTTTAGATTACACTAAGGTCTGGTAACGAGAAGAAAGGCTACCAAAAACGTGTCATATCATTGTGGCTTGTTCTTATATAGTTTTTGCGTTAGTGCGAAATATTCCACCATACTATATACACCACCATATTCCATATAATGCTAGTGTATTTCACTAGCATTATCGGAGACTCGAATACAGGACCCCCAAAGTGCAAGTCCATCTTCATATCAAACAGTCTACGGACGCTCTCTATAAGGACGGATTTCAGAAGTACCTAAGTGGTACCCAACTGAGACTTTAAGCCTTCCTGGAGCATAATTAAGTATCCGGAGGTTCAAGTCTTAAGCTTAAGATATGGTAGAAAGAGCAAGATAACAAGGAGGTGAAACTGGAGACTGGAGAACAAGAGATAACAGATGGAGGAGGAAAGATATGATGGAGGTACCAACGGATGGAGGCTGAGGCAGAAGAGATGGAGTGATGTTTAATGGATGGACTAGATAAGAAGGGATGGGGCAGAGGTTGAAAGGGACGAGGTTAGGAGGGAGGGGGTGAGGGACGAGGGGAAGGGGTAAGTGGGTAGAGAGAGGGAAAAAGAGTGAACCAGGCAACCCCCCCCCCCTTCAACAAAAAATTACTGTTATCCATCATGCGATTCGAATGTTTCATATTGAACTTTTACAGCCAATTGCACATGACAGCATTTTTAAAATAAATTGATGGAACAAACTTTTCCCTTGCTAGTCTGTGACCTAAAATCATGTATCAACCTGCAGCGACGTTCCACACACGAGCACATACTCCCTCAAGCGCTGCTAGAGGTCAGTATTGTCATGTATATACATGTTAAATACAGCATCAACCAGGTCGAACATAAATTCCCTTCACTACATTAACAAACACCGACGAACCCTCGTACGCTATTGCTCGCTGCTGCCAGTGACGTCAACAGAGGGGCGGTGAGCACCAATGTTAGGAAGAATTTGTGTTGTGAATTTGATGCATTGCACTATTGAACCATGACCACTCTCCCTTTCATATCTCTCTCTCTCTCTCTCTCTCTCTCTCTCTCTCTCTCTCTCTCTCTCTCTCTCTCTCTCTCTCTCTCTCTCTCTCTCTCTCTCTCTCTCTCTCTCTCTCTCTCTTTCTCCTCTTTTGCCATTCTCTCCTATTTTCTCATGAAGATATTTCTGGGACAAAAGGCATCAAGGAATGCAAATTGAAAAGCTCGAGAATGAGTTAACTTCGCCCTGGTGATATACACAGGACTCCTTTCTGTGTACACAGGACCCTTCTCTCGGGACGCGGGATCCCTCTTGTGCACATAGGACCCCTTTCTGAGCAGACTAGACTCCATTCAGTGCACACAAGAACCCTCGTTGTGCACCTAGGGCCCATCATTGTGCTCAGTTCCCTCTTTAAGTACACAGAACCTTTGTGCACATTCTGGTCCTTTCCCGTTGTTCTCAGGATCTCTCTTTGTGCACAGGATACATTTTTATGGGCAGGGGTCTTTCCTTCCTTTAACACACATGGGCTCATTTTTTAAACACATGACCCCTCCTTGTACACACAGAACCAATCTTCATAGACAGAACATCCTGTCGAACACTCACACAAAACCACTCTTTGAGTGCACAGGACCTCTCTTTATAAATAGGACCTCTCCATTTATAGGCATGGCCCCCATTCATTAATCCCAACACCACTCTTTGGGCTCACAAAACCACCTATTCTACACTGAAATCCAGTGAAAAAAAAAAAAAAAAAAAAAATATATATATATATATATATATATATATATATATATATATATATATATATATATATATATATATATATATATATATATATATATATATCATAGCAAGTGTTTCCGACAGTGAGCCTCTTTTCCACAATGAGTCTCTCCCTCGGTGGGTGTCTGAAGGTGAGTCCCTGACCACTGAATATCATCTATTCTTTACCAATAAAGGTGAGACCTTTAGCCAACTGCAGATGATGCACAGGGATCTGTGTGGTGGCCCCTGTGAGGTGGGCCCTGTGTGGTGGACCCTGTGTGGTGGGCCCTGTGTGGTGGGCCCTGTGTGGTGGACCCTGTGTGGTGGACCCTGTGTGGTGGACCCTGTGTGGTGGACCCTGTGTGGTGGACCCTGTGTGGTGGGCCCCTGTGTAGTGGGTCAGTGTGGGAATGATCTCTCTGCCGTCAAATAGGGTTCAAAGGTAACATTTGCTGAACATCGTGTTCAAACAAGGTTAATGTGCCGGATAATAATCTGATAGGCTCATATCGCGATGAACACTCACATATATGTAGTGGAGAATGTTATAGAATTACATTTACCTGATATTGAGTTATGACTCTAATTAACATCGGAATGTATTGTCAAAATCCCGTGAAAACATTATTTTTGAGGACGGTTTTTATAACTGGAATTGTCTGTAAATTAATGTTGATTTGTCGCAGAAATTACATATGTGAAATATATATATTTTCCCTGTTTGAATAACTGTATTTCATGTGTACCGTGTATCAAAATAGAGAATTGTATTATTATATTTTATTGCCTAAAACCTTGTTTGTATTTTGTGTGTACCTGAAAAATACTTTTAACAAATATTCACATATGTTTTTTATTATTTTTGTTTTGTTAATGTCAAAAAGATAATATCGATCATCAAGAAAAAAGAACTTTAGCCTCCTTTACCAGTGACAGTTATTTTCTATTTTATTATTCTTTTATTTCTATTTTATAGTCAAGGGAGCCGGTCGGCCGAGCGGACAGCACGCTGGACTTGTGATCCCGGGTTCGATCCCAGGCGCCGGCGAGAAACAATGGGCAGACTTCCTTTCACCCTATGCCCCTGTTACCAAGCAGTAAAAATAGGTGCCTGGGCGTTAGTCAGCTGTCACGGGCTGCTTCCTGGGGGTGGAGGCCTGGTCAAGGACCGGGCCGTGGGGACACTAAAGTCCCGAAATCATCTCAAGATAACCTCAAGAAGGGGCTTCCTTGGATGATGGGACTTATTACGCTTCAACAAGCTGGGTATTAAGAAAAGTTCATTTCGGATGACCATAGTATTTTCATAGGTTTTCTTCGAATGTCGAGTTGATTCCAGTCTGCCCAACATGTGGGCAATTTGTTGAAATTAGTTTGTAAGTTGCAATTTAAGTGTTACTCATTCGTCAGCTCTGGCGGTAACTATACTGTAGGTGGTTGGTTTGTACCCAGCAACACTTCTGTACTGAGCAGCTGATGGTGTTGTGTTAGAGACGGCTGTGCTCAGTAATATCTATGTACCCGGAAAGCTGATTGAGATTGTAAATTTACATCCGAATCAACAATGAGCCTGCAACCCGTTCTCGCACTTTCTTAGTCAATATTGACTTATTAAATACGTGCATATGTGACATACTAAACATACTAGTTTACCTTGAAAAGCTTCATAGAAAACACCGACCTTACCTAACCTTCTTAGTATGTTAAGATAAGCATCTTATTGCTTCGTAATTACAATTATTACTTAACCTATACCTATAATAGGTTAAGTTACTTAACCTATACCAATAATAGGTTAAGTAATAATTGTAATTACGAAGCAATAAGATGCTTATCTAAACATACTAAGAAGGTTAGGTAAGGTCGGTGTTTTCTATGAAGCTTTTCAAGGTAAACTAGTATGTTTAGTATGTCACATATGCACGTATTTAATAAGTCAATATTGACTATACGAAAGTGTGAGAACGGGTTGGAGCCTGATGCTCCGCTTGGCACATATTGACAGAGTTGCATATTTATTTCAATATATATATATATATATATAGCTGTGATGTAATTTATACGAAAAACCAATAAGCTATTCAAAGGGATATATTAAAATATAACCAATACTGAGAGAATGGTTCAATAAATGACTGGGCAAGTTTGACTGAAGGGAAAGCTAAAGTGATCCTTCATCTGAAAATCGATTAAAGGTTAAGAAGCGTAGCCAAAGAGCTGAAGCTCAACCTCCCTCTCAAACACAACTCGATGAGTACCCACCTTATCAGTCACCTTGTCAGTCATCCTCCAGCGAGAGCTCCGTTATCCACTCTCGATGGACCAGAACTCCATATCTTGGCCATATACATCTATTCCACACAGCTGCTATCCTGTCACTACCACCTTGTTCTACCACACGACTACCACAACCACCACCTCCACCTCCTCGCTCCACCACATCACCAACACTAAGGAGGACGGTGGAGAATCTCCTTGTCTACCCCACCCTGGCGGGCGGTCAGTGAAAGACATTATTCTATTCCCAGTAATATCTGGTAAATGACTTCACGTCTCTCAGATCTGGGGTTACTTCAGCTCACAGCGATGAGGCATGGCTACCGAACATGCACTCGCGTGCACATACAACACACACACACACACACACACACACACACACACACACACACACACACACACACACACACACACACACACACACACACACACATACACACACACACAAAATCATTTTTCTGCGTGTGAAAAAAATAGTAGTAGTAGAAATAGTTGATTGACAGTTGAGAGGCGGGTCGAAAGAGAAGAGCTCAATCCCCCACAAGCACAACTAGGTGAATACAACTAGGTGAATACACACACACACCAGTTGTTGACAGTTGAAAGGCGGGACCAAAGAGCCAAAGCTCAACCCCGCATGCTCAACTAGGTGAGTACACAAGTGGGGGCCTCGCGGCTGAGTGAACAGCGCTCGGCAGTCGTAGTCTCAAGGGCAATTTATCATTATATAAGTATCAATTTTATAATGATAAACTGATAACAAGTTTTGAAATTATATTCAATTAAGTTATAAAATCAGGTCTCGTTTGTCTTGAAATTCTAGTGTGAAACAGATTTTAAAAGTCACAATCAAGCATTATAAACAATCCATACACATTAAGCTTGGAGCTCCATCCGTGCGTCAGGCAGCACACACATGAATCACTTGTGTTTACTGAATGAGCAGCGCTCTTCAGCAACTCATTATTAATTCATACTCAAACGCATACTGTAGTTCACTCTTCCAGTATACAACATGCTCAGTATAGAACAATGTATGTTCTCTCACCTTGAGAGACTCAAGGTGAGTGACTCTCACCTGGTAACTGTGAGAGTCACCTGGTCACTGCAGGCGACACTAATTCCCGTGACCTGTGCAACAGTGACTGTTGAGCACTGTGCAAACTAGCACCAGGAGGTTGGTTATTACACTGGTGAGGTGAGGAAGCCAAGAGACACTGTGCTGACCTGTGAGGAAGCCAAGACACTGTGTTGACCTGTGAGGAAGCCAAGAGACGCTGTGCTGACCTGTGAGGAAGCCAGAGTACACTGTGCTGACCTGTGAGGAAGCCAAGACACTGTGCTGACCTGTGAGGAAGCCAGGATACACTGTGCTGACCTGTGAGGAAGCCAGGATACACTGTGCTGACCTGTGAGGAAGCCAAGACACGGTGCTGACCTGCGAGGAAGCCAGGATACACTGTGCTGACCTGTGAGGAAGCCAAGACACGGTGCTGACCTGCGAGGAAGCCAGGATACACTGTGCTGACCTGTGAGGAAGCCAGAATACACTGTTCTGCTGACCTGTGAGGAAGCCAAGACACGGTGCTGTCCTGTGAGGAAGCCAAGACACGGTGCTGACTTGTGAGGAAGCCAAGACACGGTGCTGACCTGTGAGGAAGCCAGGATACACTGTGCTGACAACGACGGGTGAGCCCCAAACAATGAAGCTGCAACAGTATCAGTGTTCGTGCTGTTGCAAGTCTGTGTTGAACATTATTATTTGATATCACCATTTTACCTCTCCAGAAAATTACATGATAACTTTTATTTATTTTCGTATTCTATTTTTTTTCTCATTTCTATGTCAAATTGATGAAATTTGACATAGAAACCTTCTATATCCTTCCTTTTAATTATAATATTTGTTGAGGAAAAGGCATCTAAGACGAATATTTATCGTCTCTCCTCACTTCCAAAAAATTATTTTTGCTCCGTCAAAATTTTGTATTTTCCCCGTTTAACGTGTTGACATGTTTGCCAACAGTGCTACTGGTCCTCTGGGACGCTGCCTTCCTTCCCTGGCACAGTTGTGGCCTCCTTCATAGGCGCGCGCACACACACACACACACACACACACACACACACACACACACACACACACACACACACACACACACACACACACACACACACACACACCTGTGTCTAGAATATCTTCCTTGAATTATAGTGCTTCTCCCTTTAGGAGGATTTTTTTTTTGTCTCCTCTCTAACCTTGTGCGCCATGATTCTAAACAGGGAAGTGGGTAGAAAAATGTATAAGGGGGTTAATGTGCACTGTGTGTGTGTGTGTGTGTGTGTATACTGACAGTATACATGCGGGTTGGACAGCAAGTTACTGTGATGGTCATAGAAAAGCTTTTTGCAGTTGGAGGACCATAGCAGTGTACCCCAGTGTAGTGTATCCCAGTGTAGTGTATCCCAGGGTAGTGTATCCCAGTGTAGTGTATCCCAGTGTAGTGTATCTCAGGGTAGTGTATCCCATGGCAGTGTACCCGAGGGGTACAGTGTATTGTTATGTAATGCAATAACACCTCTCCTGAGGAATATTTACTACAATAAAATCCGGCAGAAACCCGCAGGTATCTGGGGTAACTACTCACTGGGCTTCACTGGAGGCGTAAAAGAAGCTTTAAGACTCATCACCGCAAACCTTAAAGTTACCTAATGTTGATGACGAAGCTTGCAAGTTGACGTTGTAACAGAGATAACAAGGATTATGATCACATCACGAAGGAAACCAATATTTAGCCCCTAATATTAACTTAGACGAAAATAATTTTGACATGTAATCTATCAGTTATGTTCATGGAAAGATTATGAAATCATGTCCTTCACTAGATGTGAAAGCTTTACTTTAAGGAACATGTGAGCTTAGTAAAGCTCACTTCCCTGTTCCCTTGGTTTACTAAGTTCATCTATCTCGCTTTATTTACTAACCGTATCTGACTCCCTTTAATGGATAAGATCACATATCTCTCTGTTTTTCATACACTTGTTTGGGAATTCACAAGTCTTATTGTATAGCCGTTCTAATGCTATGGCGTCTTCCTTCTGTTATGCGTTGTTCTTCAGTTATGAATCATCCTATTGTGATGTTCAGTTGTCTGTCCTGTTAAGATATATGATCTTAACACCTGTCCTACAGGTGTGGCACTCCTGGTTGCATGGTGTGTTGTCTTCCACACCTGCAATACGACTGGGAAGTGGCCGACACCTTCAAATGAAGATTGCATAATAATAACACACAGCTGCACGACCAGAAATGTGCACGTACACAACTGTACGTGCACATTTACGAGAGTAAACTGTACACACACAGCTGCACGACCGTAGATGTTGCGAAAATTTGTGTCAGTGAAAGTTTTCAACCCAGATTATAAATCGAGTTGCTAACTTAAGTTTTAATAACTAGTTTTAAGGTAACATTAATAGGAGCAGTGACTTATTGCCTGAAGCTACATATATTATTTGCTCTTCCGATGGGGGTTCCTATTTTCAACTGTATTAACGTTATTTTGCATTAGTGTGAAGCGATATTGAATGTGTCAGCCATTTTTAGTGTAGTATCGACATTCAGTAACCCTCCAGACTCAGCAGGATACGAATCATCATAGGATGATGTGCACAACCTCTGTCAGAACAAATAGGATGCCCAGACTCTTTCTTGTCTACGTTGATGAATACACAGCTGTCAGAACTAGGAACTCATCCTCTTTTTTGCCCACGTCCGGTGAGCGTCATGAACCTGGGCTCTGCATACAGTAATTACAGTGCTTATCATTATCATAATGTTCATGGCATCCAAACCGTCTTATGAATATTATTATTATGCAATGCGCATGTTGCTGTCTCAAGTCGCTGCGGTACTGCCCGCTGGGAGCGTCTCTGGAAATTCTGACGCCTTGCTCGGGAAAATAGCAAGAAATTCCTCACTCCAGGGAATGTTTAGCTGCCGAACACCTCAAAAAGACGTATTTTTCTCGAACTGCTGAAATATCTTGATGCCTTACATGTCTGCGGGAAGACGTTTGGAAGGATAAAGATCTTTTATCGTATAGTTCCCTGGTCCACAGTCACCTGGGGGCGAGGTGGAGGCGCTGGCACTTACGGTGTGTGGTGTCAAGGGCATTAAACAGAGTTTTACGGGTAAATGTGGCACGAATTCCTGCAAGGAAGTGTCAGGTCTTCCAGGATGTAATGGATATGTTGGCCTGAGGGCGGATCCCAAGCAACGGTCTTTCAGATCATGTTGTTACAAGATAAGCTTAGCTCCAGGTGAGGCTTAAGGAGAAGATGAAGTCTCGAAATCGACAGCAAGTAAATACTTCCGTGGCGTTCATTTTGCACTATGACCACGGAGGACCATCCAGTCAGCTGGCACTGGAAGATATCCCTGACGTATTGACTTGGAGGTGATGCCAGTGGTCTGGGAGGGTGAGAGAGAGAGAGAGGGGGGGGGTGTTCAGGAAACATTTAGTAACCGACCTGTGTAGGAAGTGAGGGTTTAATACTCTATAATGTATCTAAAACTCTTCTTTATTTATTTATCGTGTTCATATAATCACGATATTCACGCATGTGCTTGTTTAATTATTTGTTTACATTATTTCAAAACACTTGCTAGTGAAATCACATTGATCTCATGGTTGAGAAGATAATTGACATATGAATGTTAAGCACATAAGGAAATTCTAATATAAACAAAATTGAAAAGGTACTGATTATAAATAAACACAGACTAGAGTGCCAAACAGGTGAGACAGGTAGACTGAAGGGGGAACCAATAGATGGTGAACTGTAAGAACCACAGTCACACGCATACACGCACACCTACACACACACCCACACACACACACACACACACACACACACACACACACACACACACACACACACACACACACACACACACACACACACATACACACAAGGTGTGTGTATGTGTGTGTGATAGATAACGATAAAGCACGATTTCTCATACTTGGGGACTTCGGTTTGACAAAAAATAGACTGGGAGGCTTACGATGTCACTATTGCCTAACTGACCAAGACAAGACAACATTTGGTGTTCTCCTGGCATCAGGTGTGGCAGTAGGGTGTTCTCCTGGCATCAGGTGTGGCAAGAGGGTGTTCTCCTGGCATCAGGTGTGGCAGTAGGGTGTTCTCCTGGCATCAGGTGTGGCAGTAGGGTGTTCTCCTGGCATCAGGTGTGGCAGTAGGGTGTTCTCCTGGCATCAGGTGTGGCAAGAGGGTGTTCTCCTGGCATCAGGTGTGGCAGTAGGGTGTTCTCCTTGCATCAGGTGTGGCAGTAGGGTGTTCTCCTTGCATCAGGTGTGGCAGTAGGGTGTTCTCCTTGCATCAGGTGTGGCAGTAGGGTGTTCTCCTGGTATCAGGTGTGGCAAGAGGGTGTTTTTCAGTGTTTCTGTGTTCCTTTCGACGTTTTCTAACTTAAAGGGCCAATTTGAATAGCAATTTTCTCTTCTGTTCCCTAGAGAGGTGTCAGAGGCAAATATTCATGGGAAAAAAAATTTGGAATCTCACTCACAAACTGTTTGACTGTCTCTCTCTCTCTCTCTCTCTCTCTCTCTCTCTCTCTCTCTCTCTCTCTCTCTCTCTCTCTCTCTCTCTCTCTCTCTCTCTCTCTCTCTCTCTCTCTCTCTCTCTGTGTCATTCAGTCTGTTTCTTAATCTTTCTCCTTTCATGTTTAAATTACCTGTCTGTTTCTAGTTCTCTGGTCCCATAATGAACCAACCTGTCGTTCAGTGTCGTCACATTTCTACCCAATGTTCAACGTCGTCGTCCGGCAGACTGTCCCCCCCCCCCACTCTGTCCACGCCTGCTGCTCTGCTTCCCCCTCCCCACACGTGATCACATCTGCTGGTGCTGCTGTTGACTGAACTGGCAAGTGTTTCTTGGTCTGCCTGTGGGTCCTCAGGGAGCTAGCTGGGCGCTGGGACCCACTGAAGTTTAGGACTTTGTTGCTCTTCGTTGGCCGTGCCACTTTTCATTAGCAAAGGTATTGTTGTTTTTTCTTGGCAGCAAAGACTTATTTTTTTTTGTAGTAAAGTCTTGATTTTTTGAAGTAAAATCTTTTTTTTCTTTTTTTATGTAATAAGCTAAATATTTTATGGTTGGGATTTGTGGGTGTTAAGCAGATCATAAATGGCAACGAGTCTAGGGCTATTTGCCCTAGACTCGTCTAGGTCTTATATGCTAAATATGAAGTCTGCTACTTATATGCTAAATCATATAATATAAAGTATCATATGCTAAAGCAGTCTGTCAGTGTCAGACACCTTCCATATCTTATTGATTATTTGAACAAAAATTGTGTATACAATTTTGTGTATATAAATTCTGTGTCCATGATAACAATGCTGCTCACTCGCTTTGGTTGTGCTATCTCTCCTTTTTTGTTATCATTACAAAGGTTCTCCAAGGCTGTTTTTTATATTTAATTGGTTCTTGCGGAGTGACGGTCAAGATCCTTTGTATGTCACCCCTTCATAAAGTTATTGCATCTATAGTTGTGAATTATGCTTTCCGAATAATGGTGTCGGCTACTTATCCCTTGAGCGAAGCTAAGACCAAGAATTAAAGCTAGAATTTCAGAGTTATTTACGGCTGTCCAACTTATGTGGGTTTTGGGTGTGCGAGTCTCTGGGGAAAGGTTATATTCCCCTAGGAAGGGGAAGGGGGAAAACAAGGAAAGGGGGTAGGGAAGGGGAATGATGTGACGGGGGTATAGGATGAGGACTCACCTCATCTGCTTCTGAGGTGAAAGGTGGCATTGTGTTTAGGGAGAGGAGCTTGATATGAGCAGAAGGTACTACCTGCGCTGGCACTGCCTGCGCTGGCATTACCTGCGCTGGGGGAGGATGGCACTGCCTGGGTGTTGGCTGGCATGATCCTGAGGACGGGTGAAGGCAGAGAGAGTTGACCTAACTTGACCTCCAGCGGGATAGGTTAAAGGTGGAGGGGTCTGACGTGCACCTGTGCACTCTATATATAAAATTTGATCTTTCTTACATTCATCTTAATACAATGATGTATATAAGGGCATATTTACTCATATACAAGTGCACATACGTATGTATACACATTCACTTATACTCTCGCTAACTCCTTATTTCACTCTGTTATTTACTCACGATCTTCTCTTAAGAGAACCAGAAAAGTTGCTAATTAACTTGAAAATAAGACATATAATACAAATAGCCAGAAGAGGGATAAGCAGGAGACAGCAACAAGATAACCAAATAGTCTCAGACAGCCTGGGGGTTGTAAGCTGACTACTTCCGCAGTTGTTAAACCCCTTCTAATTGACTTTAAAGTATTTCCGGTTTCTTAGACCTTCTAAGGTGTCTTGTTACTAACGATTCAAATAATAAATCTCAGTGTCCTAATTTGCCTTATTACGAACGTTTATGCATTGATTTTTAGGTTTAAAATTCTTACTAATTATTCAGTTAGTATTTCCTTAGAGTAATTCCTTAGACTTATATGTATGGAAATAACTCCCCTCCCTCGTGTCAGATGAAGTATATGTAATATTATTACATATTTACATATTATAAGACAACTTTGATCTGATTTCTGATTCCATTGGAAAACAATAGAAAGCTTGTGTCATCTGTGTAATTAACCTCTTTCTCCCCTTTCTCTTTGATTTGCCATTCCGTCAAAAATCCAACCTACTAACTAAACCAGAAACGTATATATATATGCACTCAAACAACCCACTTATCCTGTAGAGTCCGATGCATAGAAAACGTGGAAATTTGTAAGCTGTTACTTTTCATAGTAGGTTGCATTTGTAACGTTTGTCAGGAGTATTAATTTAAGAGGATAAGTTGACTAGTGATCCACATTCATTGTTTTCTGCCGTCTTTAGCTAATTGTTTCAATATATATAATGATTGAATATCACATCATATCTACCATCATTATATCTATCAAAATCCTTCTGTTACTAGCGTCTGTTAATGACACTTTGTCTGTTACCAACGTCTGTTAATGCCACTTTGCCTGCCACTTTCTTCAGTAACAAATTCTGTTAGTTCCACTATATTCGTTACCAACGTGTTAATATAAACTTGTTCCTTACCAATGTGTATTTTATGTCTCCTTGTCCACTACCCCACGTCTGATAATACTTCTTTTGTTCGTTACCAACGTCTAGTAATTCTACTCTATTCGTTACCAACGTCTAGTAATTCTACTCTATTCGTTACCAGCGTCTAGTAATTCTACTCTATTCGTTACCAACGTCTACTAATTCTACTCTATTCGTTACCAGCGTCTAGTAATTCTACTCTATTCGTTACCAACGTCTAGTAATTCTACTCTATTCGTTACCAACGTCTAGTAATTCTATTCTATTCGTTACCAACGTCTAGTAATTCTACTCTATTCGTTACCAACGTCTAGTAATTCTACTCTATTCGTTACCAACGTCTAGTAATTCTACTCTATTCGTTACCAGCGTCTAGTAATTCTACTCTATTCGTTACCAGCGTCTAGTAATTCTACTCTATTCGTTACCAGCGTCTAGTAATTCTACTCTATTCGTTACCAATGTCTAGTAATTCTACTCTATTCGTTACCAACGTTTGATAACACTACTTTGTTCATCATCAACGTCTGGTAATGCTACTTTCTGTAATTTTCCAGCACAGCCAACTTCCCCGTCACTGCCAAATCTACCATGGTCTCTACACCATGAGCGTCGTTCATGGTAGATAGACCATGACCTGCTGGGTTACTGGGCGGTTGACCCTTAGCGAACAACTCACCATAAATCGATATTTGATCCTTCGAGGCTCCTGGCCACACTAACCCTCATTCATAATTTCTCTGGTTATTATAACCCCAGTCTGAGGTTGTTGGTGTCACAACGGTGTGTTATTACAACAAGATTTTGAGGGATGTTAATTTGATTATAATAATATATGTACGTTTGAGGGATTCGGTGACTTGTTAGATTCACTGAGATTATTCAGTTTAATTTTGTTCTCTGTAAATAGTTGATACCTGCTTGATGGGGTTCTGGGAGTTCTTCTACTCCCCAAGCCCGGCCTGAGGGATATATTAAGTATATATCAATTTAATCGGACACGTACAAAGACGGGTGACAAAGTCAGTCCTGAAAATCAGAAACATTCCATATGAAGAAAGTAAAAGAAGCATAATTTACATTCTCTAAAATTAAGATGAGTGATAGGTGATATGACTGAGACATTCAAATGAATAAAGGAGTATAAGGTTTGAACAAAAAAAATTACCAACAGAATAGAACACTGAACTATGTTATAAATTGGAAAAGTTCAGATTCAGACAATTTAGGTTCAGATTCATTTAGAGCTCTATTCATGTAGAGTCAGGGGCTCTACTCTTTCTGAAGAGAAGGGTAGTGGTGGTGACACAAGATATGTCACCTACGAGCTGGGTCTTAAGTCTCGTACCTCAGACCACAGAGACAGAAGCTGGTAAGCGCACTCGCACTCTCTTGCGCATTCTGTCTATTATGTTTATCTATCTTTATCTACTTCACATATACAAAGACGTACATACAGGTCCATCCATCTCATCTGTCCAAAAAAAACATCACTGTTACTCTCCATGCAATACGCAGGGATAAAATATTTTTGACTTTCTGATATTTTCCTCGTAATTTTTCATTCGTGATCTGTGTTTACAGAGTTCTTAAATCCACCATCCATGTTTGCTCTCTAAGTCCACAGTGGTTCCTTTGAAAATTATATTTTTCTGTTTAGTTTATTTTAAGGTTTCATATGTTTTGTATTTTTGTGGTCTTCAGCTATATATATATATATATATATATATATATATATATATATATATATATATATATATATATATATATATATATATATATATATTTATATATATATATTCAAAAGGAACTTTCTGCCTGTCTGCCCAAGTTTGGAAGTCAGATGCGTGTGGCTAGTCTCATCCAACATTGCAGGATGACTAGTGGGGTACGAAGACTGTCATAGGCTGGTCGAGGACGGCCCCCATTCCCCTTATTTAAGTGAAACCGGCTACCATGAAGACGGTGGAGATGAAATAGTGGCCACCGTGTCTACAGAGTTTCATCATCTGATCATAATATTCAAAATTAAAATACCGACTCGAAAACGCATGTTGTGATGGCGCAACCTAATGGGATCGACTTGGGGCACCTCTTGGTGTACCAACTGGTAGATTGTCAAGGAGGTATCTATTATTTTTTGCGTGCTTTGAGTGGGAAGAGAGAGAGAGAGGGTTTCTTTGAGTCTCGTGTTGATATTCCTCGGTCCGTCCACCAACGAGCACCACCAGCACAATCATAATTACCACCAAGACTACCACCACCACCATCAACACTGCTACCACAGCTTCCACCACCACCAAACTACCACCAACACTATCTATACTACCATCACAACTATCACCAACATTACAACATTAGTACCAGCACCATCACTACCACCACAACCACCATCACCACTACTTCCACAGCCTCCCTCAACACTACAATCACCACTATCAATACTACTATCACGACTACCACCAACATTACGACATCAATACCAGCATCAACACTGCCACCAGCATTACCACCACGATTCAGTTACCAGAAAAAGGAGGGGGCATTAGACGAATCGTAGAATGGTTGGACTGCCCACAGTGAGCCCCATGAAGTGTTGGAAAGCTGTTTACCTGCTCTCGGAAGCATTTGGATAGTCTTCCGGGGATTTAAAGCGCCTGGGAGGTATTTAGCTGTGTCTCACACGGGCTCAGTAGGAATCCATGAGGGTTTGGTCAGTCTTATAGTGTCAGCCATTTCCAGAAGGCTTTACCTGTTCTCATTTTAATGCAATGGTTTCACCCACAAGCCCCGTGGATTTCTCTCAAGGGGTGATGAATTAATTTTGAGATTTATGATAAAATTTCGAAATAAAAGGCTATATTTGTAACCAAATTTAAGGTAAGATATTATTTCCGTTGCTTCGTGAAACTACCTAGTTTGTAAACTAACACTTATTCATAGTTAATTTAAAGTATTTGTGAAACTAGTGACAAAATGAAGCATATAAATGAAGCACGTTGATTTTTGTATCGTGAAACGATCAATTTAATAGGTTATTTAATTGTTTATTTTACTGGTCGTGCTGAATGTATGTACACATGAACATACTTAAACACACACAGACACGCGCCCGCGCGAATACACACACACACACACACACACACACACACACACACACACACACACACACACACACACACACACACACACACACACACACAATCGGTTGAGAGGCGGGACCAAAGAGCCAGAGCTCAACCCCCGCAAACACAACTAGGTGAGTACAACTAGGTGAGTACACACACACACACACACACACACACACACACACACACACACACACACACACACACACACACACACAAACACACATTCACCTTTCTCCCGCGGAAAATGGAGTCTTGGAGATCGAGTTCCTCATGGAACAAAAATCAATGTGATTTGTGTTCATGCAATGGCTATTTGTTCTTTCTTAATGCAGTTTGAGAGCTATCCATGCAGTGTATATGTTGTTACAGCTAATGTAGTTTCTGATTTACTCTTTGTCCCTGTTAAGAACCTTCCCCAATCTGCAGCTAGATTGGGGAAGGGGGTCTAACTCGTCTAACTAAGGGGGTTAGAAGATCTAACTCTTTCCGGGGGGAAGAGTTAGACTAATCAGTGCTAGATAGACCTCTCTCTCTCTCTCTCTCTCTCTCTCTCTCTCTTTCTCTCTCTCTCTCGCTCTCTCTCTCTCTCTCTCTCTCTCTCTCTCTCTCTCTCTCTCTCTCTCTCTCTCTCTCTCTCTCTCTCTCTCTCTCTCTTACTCCATTCACTCAGTCCCTCCCTCAATCCTTCCTTCACTCTTTTCCTCTCTCAATCTTTCCCTTACTCCCTACTTCACTCACTTCATTTCTTCTTCTTTTCCTCCCACTCTACCTTCCTCAAGTTATGCGGTAGGTAAATTAAATTTTCCTGAAATGCAAGTGCTCCAAAGGAAGATTATTTAAGATCAGACTTAAGAGATCAAGACTGCAACAAGCGAGCATCAAGTGAAGACTGAGTGTAACGGAAGTGTGTTGCAGAGTGCAGAGTCAAAGTGGAATGGAGAATATTGATAACAAGATGTCAATTGAAGAATATCACTTCACTAATATTTAATTCATACTGCCTTTCATGCATTCGGAGTCAGTAATAATGACTTCGAATTCAACGAAATCTTAGGTCACTAACATTAAAGCAAACGCTGGCTTATTACAAGCTCTATTTTGACAAATCGTATCTCAAACTCCAGTTTGCAATTAGTATGCAGGCGATGAGTCACAATAACGTGGCTAAAGTATGTTGACCAGACCACACACTAGAAGGTGAAGGGACGACGACGTTTCGATCCGTCCTGGGCCATTCTCAAGTCGACTGTGACAAGACAATCGACTTGAGAATGGTCCAGGACGGACCGAAACGTCGTCGTCCCTTCACCTTCTAGTTTGCAATTACTATATTACAGCCTGATCTGTCATGGAAACTTAACATACCAGACAATAATAACACTGCTTCAGGATATAGAGCATCACCTCTTGTTTCAAGACCAAATATTCATACGTGCTTGTCCAACATACTTTAAGTCGTGATAAAGATTAATTTAACATATAAATGTACTTTATTAAGGCTAACAGTTCACCACCGTTCCACGCGTAATATTGATATGGAAGAGTGAAACACGGTAATGGAGGGAACTTCCTACACTAGATCAGGACATGGTTAAGGCACAGGAAGCAGATTAAAAGCATAAGGGGGAACAGTCATAGGTGGAGTGCCCTGGACGTTCACCTGTGACCTCTTGTGTTCATCATGCACATAAATGGTTTAGATGTAGTAGTGAACAACAATAGTTCATTCTTGAACTTGAACTAATGACACAAAAAAAACTGTAATAAACTGAAACTAAACGGTCAGATATGATTTAGAACACTTTAAACACTCCAAATGGACCTGAAAAAATAAAATAGAGGATCAGATATAAAATAATTAATATTGAAATTGTCAAATCTTATAGTGGAAATAATCTGGAAGTTATTGTCCGCATGGACATAAAATCAAGAAATCCATTGATAAATGTTCGAAATGAGAACTAGTAAGGAAATAGGATTTGCCTAAAAAAGATTGGAATAACATTGCTATTCTTTGGCTTTATCTTTCCTTTGTGGGATACCACTTACAGTTCACTAGCTTGAGAATAGAGTGACATATATTGAGAAATTTACTAAGTTTCACCACTGAAGTAAATTCACTGTAAAATTTAAAGCATCGGTTAGACCAGTTGCATAAATGATAGTGATTGGAAGTAAATAAATGGAGCTACCTGCCATTGGCAAACATACCCTCAGTAGATTACTGTATTTTGTCTTCTTATGGTTGGATAGATCAACAGTTGAAGTGGCCATATAGAGACCATACAACAAAATTCCCGTATTTAAGAAACTTTTTAATAATAATACTTATTATAGATTTAGGCGTTTGTAAGAGAGTAAAAAATGATAGCAATATTCTAATCCTGCACGAAGAAGTCACATTAACGCGATGAATCAATGAGAAAATTAGGAGCCATAAAGAGGATTCGAACCTATGCTCTGAGTGCTCCCAAGCAAACGCCTTAGATCACTACACTACGACATGGTCAATACCAATACAACCTGTTATTCGACTGAATCCTCTAGAGATCCTGTGGCTTCCAACTGATAGTTAAAGAGATTAGAAAGACTACCGTTATCCGAGACATATTGATCAACAGCGTCTTTCCAAGAGTAATAGAACATATCAGAAGACACATATTGACAAAATTGACATATTTACGTGGGTGAAAGCTTAGTGACCCCTGGAACACCATCTGGGCCCCGGTCATTCGTAGTATTTATTATTTGAAGGGCTTCGAGATCAGCTAACTTGAGATACAATAAGATGGTAGAGGAGTTACCAAAGAAAGAGAGTCAAGTAAACTGGAAATGAAGCAAAAAAAAGAGCAGATGACTAGGTGATAAGATATATATATATATATATATATATATATATATATATATATATATATATATATATATATATATATATATATATATATATATACATATATATGATTTAATACCAAAAATATATGATAATATATATTTTTGGTAAGAGATAAGAGGGAGCTCTCACAGTGTGAAAATAACAGTTCACCCCACTTCTTTGTATAAAAGTTGTGCTGAGGTGAGACAAGAGCCTGGAGAGACTTGGGCTTATGATGGTGTTGTGTTGAAATCTAAAGGATATGGTTACTGGCAGTACTACAGTGCTATGAGGATATGAAGGCTCTTTCTCTCTAATGGATTGCTTTGACGTAAGAGCCATCCTGTCATGGTTTTGTGTCGAGAAAAAGAGAGAGAGAGGGAGAGCTACCATGGCAAACCAGCTGCTCTTTCCTCCCCCCCCCCCTCTCTCTCCTTCCTATAATAAGGATGGTGAGATACTACTACGAAGCCCCACTTGCCCCCTCCCCACCGCTCCCCGCTCTCCCTCCTCACCGAGGCAATGAGGCAGATGACTAAGGACTATCAACTCCATTATATTTTGGTCTTATACCAAATCCAAAGTGAATAAGGGATTTTCCATCACGTGTCCTCTTGTCCTTTCCCCTCCCTAGGTGCCAACACATGCGCAGTGACACTTCAAGTAACTTACATTTTATGCCCTCAAACAGCCAAGCACATGTACGCCCACACAGACGCCATCAACCATCAATATATACGCCCACACTAACCCGGGCAGACACCCACACACATGACCACACTGACACCAAGAACCACTAACATGCAAACCCGCTGGCATCAATCGACACCAACACCTATAACCACCAACATGCACCCTCCCCCCTACCCCCACTAACGTCAGCAACCACCCCCCCCCCCACATGTCTACAATGACGCCAACAACCACCCACATGCACGCCCTTGACTAAGGGCAAAACTATTCCAGGCAAACTTTGGCGAATTAGCATTTAAATCATACCCACAGCCTTTTTCATTTAAATTCTGGGAGCACAATGCATTAGGTTAACCTTCTCTCCCACACCACCCAGCCAGCTCCTTCCCTCGCGCCTGACTCCTCTCCCACGCACTTGCCTCTCTCTCTCTCTCTCTCGGCCCCCGTCCCCTCCCACCCACCAACCCGGCTGACGTCCCCACTATCCCAGCCCGCCAGTCTCCCTCCCCCACCCTGTCCCTCTCCTTCCATTTCCCCACCTGTATCCCGTTCTGTCCACCACAGACAGTATGTCTCATTCCCCCCCTCCCCTCACCTGGCAGCCTGTTTTCCCCCTCTTAGTCTTCTCACCCGCCCTCACCATTCAGCCCATCCCCCCCTCCACTTACCCCCCTCCACTTACCCCCCTCCTTGTAAGCACAATCATATAATCATGCAAGATCATAATATTTCTTACCTTGGGATGCTTAAGAGACAGTTTTTCTTGATGTACACAAAGTAGATTATTATGTATTTTGTTCAAAATATAGTTTTTTATTTTTCAAAGCGGTTATAAAACTTCGATGATTGAAAATAGCCGATTTTTTTTTTCATATAAGAAAAATAATAATTCTTGCGTTCTTCGATTTTTTTTAAGTAGTTTCCAGTTACCTTTGTCACCTGTACAGAGTTCACACGTGAGAAACAACTTCAGTTGGAAGACTTGACCCAGTTCGGGGAGGATCACGCTGAAGGTGGCGGTCAAGACCGAACGAGGAGGAGAACAAGTTCAGTGGCACGAAGAGAGACGGTGTTGAAGGTGCACCCGGCGAAGACGGCTAGGTGGGAGAGACGCGGCCAGTCATATCCCCTCCTGGAGGCGGGAGCTGGAGCTCGCTACGGCACCTCGCCCACAACAGTCGCCCCAGCGCAGGGACGTCTTCTTCGAGGGGGTGTTCTTGAGTCTAAACCCTAGGCCGCACATTTACTTGGACACACCAGAGCACAAGCACCAGAGAAAACATTCAGCAGGAGGCGAGCGCAAGGGAGGGGTGGGTGGGAGGGTGGGGGTCGGAGGCACTAAATGTTCACAGGGAAAACTCGCTCAGCTGGACCGACGGTGCGACCATGACGGGGTAGTCATGTCCTGGAACCAGGAATCAATGGCGCTGGCAGCCTTGCGAGTCTCACTTGGCAGAGGTATCTGGCGACTGCCGGCGTTGGCGTCCTCTCCACCAACTTTTCTCACGTTGTGGACCTTCTTCGAACGTCCTCTTACGACAGAGAAGCGTTTTTGTGCCCGGAAATAGTGCTGGTGACTTCCTGTGGCTCCAGGTTGACCAGGATTCAAGGGTGCCGGTGTGTAGGTTCCCTTCGAAGGCCTGATCCACGCTCCCGCGCCTGCTTTGCCCGCCAATCGACAACCACGCGCGATAACGCTGCCACCTAGCGGCCGAGCGCTCAACTATAAGTACAGGTGTACCGCCAACGCACACCGTCAAGGCGGCTCACTCTGTTGGCCAGGCCGGGATCGTTACGGCCGCACCTGCCTCCCGCCCAGGCCGCCGCTCCCACAAGCCCTACCTCCACCCAGTACCAACCACTACAACCCCTTGTAACAGTTATCTCCTTCCGTTTTTCTCTTCTTCGTCACCTGAGACAAATCACCTGTAGACGGAAGCTAGATTTCTGCTTCAAGTTGAAAGGAGGAAGATTTAACCGATCAATAGTGAACGTACGAGGGTGAATATTTCTGCAGCTCTTCTTCAGAAAGAGAAACGAAGGACGTGGAACGGCGCCATATTGATCTCGAGGGAAACAACCAATGGGCGGCGCGTGCTGGGCGGAGCTCGACGGTCATTGGCTGCCTAGGTTGGAGGGGGCGTGGCCACAAGAAACATGTTGAGGACAAGAAAGGTTTCCTTCGTCTTGGCTCGAATTACACCAAACCATCGGTGATGGATGGGGCAGGATCTTGAGACGAGGCCAAGGATCACTGAACTGCCCATTGTAGAGACATGAAACAGCCACTAATGAGTCCTGAACTGCGGTATACAACTTAGGCCAAAATTAACAAATAAATTATATTTGTGATTCTATTTTTTAATATAATTTTGTAATACGTCTGTAAGCTGTTGAATTCAAGACAACACTTGTTTTAAATTTATGTTTATAAAAATATAAAGCTTTTCAAATTCATATATAAAGCTTTTAAACTCATTACCGATACACGTTATTTCAATTTTCTTTGAGAAATATGTATAAAAGCCAAAAAAGGAATTACTGTCTCAAAAACCCCTTCGTTAGCAGTTAATCCGACATTGAGAGTCAGTGGCATCTGATCGCTCCTGCCCGTAACAGAATCATTCATACTCTCTCACTGCCTTGGTGAACTCCCCTGCCTGGCGCACGACCTACCCATATTTAACCCCCCTACCCCTATTCCGACCCCCCATTGACTGCGGGTCACAAGGCCTGGCTTGACAATGGATCATTAAAACAAACATTTTTTGGCGATTCTAATACAGTATATAGAATTCCAGCGGTACTTTATATTCTCTTGTGTAAGTGAAACCTGGATTGTTCCGGCCGTAGATTATTTTGCCTCGTGGCAAAGCGAGCGTATTATTGAATTAAAAATACTGTATGTATTTACAGTATATTTATGTTTGGCGGGAGTCGTCGAGCTATTCTTAGTTGTCATAGTTGTTATTTCTGTTTGTGTTGGGAAGGACAAATATACTCGCTGGCGTGTGCGCACGCAAATGGAATGGAATGCATTAGGAAGTTATGTAATAGAAACAGACTCCATACACAGCTTCATATCTAGATACGATAGAAACCGATATGCTCAGGAACCTGTACACCAATTGATTGACGATTGAAGAGCCAAATTTCGACCTTCCTCCCCCCCCCCCCTCCCCCAAATAGGTGAGCACAAGTACACACCTTCCTAAAGGGGACTGAGCTATGAATAAAGACAGGAAACTGGACCTCTCCACGTTGTTATAAATAACCAACAGGTGAGATATTATTATGTGATATCTATATTGTTTGTTCGAGGTTGGGAGCCAGACGCTTGTGGCCAGCCTCACTAAATTTTGCTGGGTGATTTGTAATTATATGGCGAGAGTCATAGCCTGTTGGGGGTCGACCTCTATGCCTTTCTTTAAAAATGATCGACATCTATTCTGAATTCTAGCGATTCCTTCGAAGTATGAAATGTGGGGTTGATAGTCCATAGAGTATTTCCCAGCGTTTCCCCTGTTATCGACGTTAAATCAACATCGATAATGTTGATTCAGCTTTACTCAAGCCTGGTTTGCACACTGGGAAAAAGGAACAGGAGAGAAAGAGAGAGAATGAGAGGGAGAGAGACTGAGATAGTTAGGGAGGGCGTCTGAGGTACGGAGGAAAAATAGGAAGGAGAGAGAATGTCAGAGACGGAGAACGGTAGTGAGAGAGGGCGAATGAATGAAAGGAAGGATGAGATAAAGAAAAACTGACAGAGACCCGCGCACCGCTGGGTTCCTCTGCCAGTAAGATCCTAGAGAAAGACGTGTAGTTTGGTCAATATTCCTCCAGAATGTTGACCAATTAACCGGAAAAGCCATTTCCGAAGCACCGAAAAATACACAAAAAGTGCCAAATGTCTCACAGAGATCCAGATTTAAGACATTTTTCGGCACGTCTTAAATAAATTAAATTCATTTTATGAAGAAGTGTTCGAAGCTATCAATTTGAAATATATATATAATAAGAAATCAATTTGTTAACATCAACTGTTGAGACGTTTAAGAGCTGAAAGTCGACTCCATAACACAATCATTTGAGAACATTAGCAAATTTTCAGACGTTAGACTACTGAAAAAACTGGAGAAGACTGAATGAGAATCGAGTATCTAAAGCTACATATTGGAGTATCTAAACCTACATATTGGAGTATCTAAAGCTACTTACTGGAATATTTAAAGCTACATATTGGAGTATCTAAAGCTACATATTGGGGTATCTAAAGCTACATATTGGGGTATCTACAGATACACACTGGAGTATCTAAATCTACATACTGGAGTACTAAAGCTACATACTGGAATATCTAAAGCTACATTCTGGAGTATCTAAATCTACATACTGGAGTATCTAAATCTACATATTGGAGTATCTAAAACTACATACTAGAGTATCTAAGGCTACACACTGGAGTATCTAAATCTACATATTGGAGTATCTAAATCTACATATTGGAGTCACTAAATCTACAGATTGGAGGATCTACAACTACAACTTGAGTATCTAAAGCGAACATACTGAATGTATCAACCCAACCAACGGTTTCTAGAATTCATTCCGGTCTCATGCAATGTTATGAGATTCTGAAGAAGGGACCGGAAATGAAGAAGGCAGTACAATATGTTGACCAGACCACACACTAGAAGGTGAAGGGACGACGACAATCAACTTGAGAATGGTCCAGGACGGACCAAAACGTCGTCGTCCCTTCACCTTCTAGTGTGTGGTCTGGTCAACATACTTTAGCCACGATAGTGTGACTCGTCGCCTGCAAGGCAGTCCGATATACCAGAGACTCTTACAAGATCCAGAAGAGAAGGACTAAGATGTAGCAATCAGAATAGTGCAGACCTAAGCACCTCACTTAACCAATCGTGGCAGTTGCTAATTAGCCTCGTTAAGCTTCAGTTTTGTAGCTTTATTGTTATTTTAATATCACCAAACCACCGTAACTCTTACGTTGAGGTTGATTACGTAAACTTTCTGGTGCATGAAGTAAGAGGAGAGGAGGTGGTAGAGGTCAAATGCATTTACATCTTCTAGAGAAGATTTCAAATGAGGTCTGAAATCGCTGGAAGAATGTATGCGACCATTACTAGTAGCTATAAAAGGCGGGACTCAAGAGCTAGATCTCGCTTCCAGTATGCACAGGTAGGCACTTCAGTAGATACACACACGACCACAATCACGGAAGGTGGAGGTGTGTTTCGTGTGACTCCAGACCGATTTGAAAGGCGGAACACGCATGTCGGAGATCGAAGTTTTAGTTTATGAACACCATACGTACTCACTCACAAACACACCCACACGCACGCATGTATGCCCGCGCGCGCAAACACAGATACACACACACACACACACACACACACACACACACACACACACACACACACACACACACACACACACACTGATGCAGAAATGCACAATAGACAATACACAAAGGTCGCAGAAATACACTATGGATAATACAACTAATAACGCAATAGAATCTGATCAAGTTTGCAGATTACAATGACGCTACGGTAAACATTTACACAATAAACATTTAACATATATTTGTAAATAATTTTATATATATATATATATATATATATATATATATATATATATATATATATATATATATATATATATATATATATTTATTCATTGATGTGGGGGTTTGAGGCGGGAGAGATATGTGTGTCTGTATGATAAATTAATAATAATAAATGATAAATTTTTTAGAGACATACGAATGCCGGTTTTCATACATGAATACTATGAATATGTA
The DNA here is from genome assembly GCF_040958095.1 of Procambarus clarkii. NCBI lineage: Eukaryota > Metazoa > Arthropoda > Malacostraca > Decapoda > Cambaridae > Procambarus > Procambarus clarkii. The sequence goes on from NC_091157.1 coordinate 46,228,777, forward strand.
TTAATATGTACTCATCTAGTTGTACTCATTTAGTTGTGCTTGCGGAGGTTGAGCTTAATTTCTTTGGTCAAGCCTCTCAACTGTCTTCAGATTAGTATATGTGTGAATATAGTAATGCGAGTACACAAGACTATCAGCTTAAGCAGCTATTACTCATCACTAATAGTTAGTCATCACCGTAACTTGCTTAGTGAAAAGACCATTGCAATCCTGCTCATGAACCCTTAATAAAAATATTTAGTCTTCATAATACAGTCTCGCCCCCACGTCAATGGTGCTCTCTTCACATTAACAACGTTAGATAAACGACAATGGTTAGTTGTTTTAGCTTCAGATCATAACTATTAATTACTTCTCAATTTGTTCCAAAAGCCCTATTATATTTAAGTGAAATTTTTCAGGCTGTGGTGCGTGTTTAACCATCGACATGTATAAGATCGTTATTCGCCTGTGTAAACTCCGAGCTAATGCGTTGACTATGTTTTTTTTTTTTTTACTATTTTCTGCCACAGACGTTGCCACATATTTACAATGCTATCCAGCATATATACATTTTCTGAGGATGATAAATAGCGTGTACACGCGAGTAGAATTCTTTGAGTAATGGAGCACAAGTTCATTCTTCACCAGACATTGTTCGCGGGTAACAGAGATTTATACCAATCATCATAGTGGGATTTATCGAGCTGTCTGTGATACCTGGTGGAGTTTACACATGCTATCTACCTCCACACTACCCACATACTCCTCACCCAGGTACCAGCCTCACCAACTATGCATTCACACTACATACCAACCACGCAAATATCTCGTACACACACACACACTATCTACACACTTTACCCACAAACCAATATACTGCCCACACTATGCATTTATTTGGCGCCAATGATCCGGTTGTTAGAGAACCAGAGATTTTTCACTAGTGCTGTCAATTAAACCAATTAAACTAACATTCAGGACAAACCTGTCATCTAAATATTTGTTTTGCATATCAAAATCTGAATTCGTTAATATTAAACAAATTTGGTTTTCAAACTCTATGGATTTTCGGTTGCACATTTCTTATCATCTGACTTTGTGAAGTGGGTGCAAAAGCCGATTGCCCCTTCAGAGATGGACTAGGAGCCGACCCTGATTACCCTGTGAGAATCTCCATAAAATCACCAATTGCCAAACAAAGTTGTGTGAGACTAGCCTCAAGCGTCTGGCTTGATGGATAGACAGACAAGCAAACTGACGTGCTGTTGCATAGATAGATGGGGTACCCGGTGATGCCCGGGGTCTCTGTCTGTTCATCTATCTCCCTCACTCACTCCCATTTTCACTCTCACATTCTCTCTCTCTCTCTCTCTCTCTCTCTCTCTCTCTCTCTCTCTCTCTCTCTCTCTCTCTCTCTCTCTCTCTCTCTCTCTCTCTCTCTCTCTCTCGCTCTCTCTCTCTTTTCCGCAATTTCAAGTCTTTCGTTCCTTGCCCAATAAAATGACCATCCCCCCTTCCCTCTCCGCCTGTCCCTCCCACCAGGGAGTAACTGTTTGGGGAACAATGTGCGGCTGGCTCTTGTTTTATCCAGCCAAGAGGTTATTTTACCAGGATAGTTATGCCCAGTTTTACGACTATTGTTGAATGTTTGGGTAATTCTCCTGATGTTTAGAACTTCCTCCCACTTCGTCAGTGACTGAAATGCTCATATTATTTTAGCTGTTAATTTTTAGCTGTCCTTAGCTCATAGTAAACGATGTATAAATTTATAATATTGTAAATAATTAATATTGACATTGAAATATTAAAATAATTCAATGGCGAATCAATACACAACAAAATCAATAAAAGCTATTGATTGTATTGATATTGTATTTATCAGGAGAAATCGCAAAGCAATTACGATTATACAGCACTAGGAAGGGATAGGGAGGATAATGATTTAGGACAGGATGAAACCAAGGAACGATGTCCAACCACTTGCACCATCGGGAATTGAACGCAGACCTGCAAGAAGCAAGACCATCAACGTATCAACCACCTAAAGTGAATGAGTATAAGCTGTTCTTCGATCGTTCACCCAACACGATTATCTGGAAAATATAAATTCCGCAAAGTGTGTTTATAGTTGACGCATGTATAGAGAGAGACCATGGGTCCCCTTTAATAGAATTTGACGCACAGGGTGATCTCCAAGGTGCATTTAATCCTTCCTCGGCTCTTGAACACCAATATATCTGAGAGTTATGGCGGCAATACACAGGCAGCTCATTCTGCGCAATGGCTGGCTGGCTCGTTATTGACTGGCTGGCTGACTGGCTAACTGGCTGGCTGGCTGGCTGGCTGGCTTCCTGTCTAGCTGGCTCTCTGGCTGACTGGCTGACTGGCTGGCTGTCTGTCTGGTTGGCTGGCTGGCTGGCTGGCTGGCTGGCTTCGTGGCTAGCTGGCTCTCTGGCTGGCTGGCTGTCTGGCTGGCTGGCTGGCGAGCTGGTTGGCTGGCTGGGTGACTGGCTTGCTGGCTGGCTGGCTTCGTGGCTAGCTGGCTCTTTGGCTGGCTGGCTGTCTGGCTGGCTCTCTGGCTGACTGGCTGGCTGACTGGCTGGCTGTCTGTCTGGCTGGCTGTCTGTCTGGCTGGCTGGCTGTCTGGCTGGCTGGCTGGCGAGCCGGTTGGCTGGCTGGGTGACTGGCTTGCTGGCTGGCTGGCGAGCTGGCTGGCTGGCTGGCTGGCTGGCTGGCTGGCTGGCTGGGTGACTGGCTGGCTGGCTGGCTGGCTGGCTGGCTGGGTGACTGGCTGGCGAGCTGGTTGGCTGGCTGGCTGGTTGACCGGCTGCTAAAGCTAGAGGTTTGTGAGAACCAACAATATAAATAAAGTATATAAATATAGTATAATAAAGATAATAAGGATATGTGTGATGTGGAGAAGAAACAGGAGTAGGAAGAGATTAGAAACAATGGAAGGAAGAATAAATATTCCCAGACGTCAGTTCTTGACCAGGAATCGAACACAAGTCCAATCGGGACGTTGTTTTAAGAAGACTTCTGCAATGGAACAACCTCTCTCTCGTTGCTGCCTTTTTCCCGAAATAAGAAAGTAGGAAGATGCAGGTAATGTACCCACGGGGGTCTTGGAATTACCATCACGTGGGCACACCAGACAACGTTCCTCCAACAACTGTGTAGGAATCTTGTAGTGTAAGACACAACAATTTCTTAGGAGAAGAGAAAGCTCTTCCCCCACAGAGAAGGAAAGTTCACGAAGCAGAACAGTCTGGCTGGATCCAAGCACGAGTGGGAAATGGGCGGTCAGAATACAGTGCCGAGTTCCCACTGGAAGTTTGACAACTTCCCAACACTTGATAACTTTTGTCACACTTTAGTAGTCACAAAACATTTGACTCACATGTGTTTTATTGTTATTTTTTTATTTTTAGTAACTCTGACTAAGCTTATCGTGGCCTTTATCTTTTGAATATTATCGTTCATGTTAATGCATAGACAATGTCTTTAAATAGATTTAAATTTAACATTACTATTTATTATTTCTCTATATAAATAATATTTAACACGGCTGCTCGTATATGTAGTTTTTCATCACTAATAATATCATACACTATTCATAGACGTGTAAGTCTCCAATGATAATATATTCACTTGGCTGTGCACTTACTCTGTATTATGATGAAAAGTAAATAACCCAATATTCCTCGAGGTCTATCGAGGAACAAGTTGTCACAATTATATAGATGGTCCTTGTCAAGTGTATATTTTCTTAGTGATATTGTGTGTCATAATGTTATGAGGCAATTGAGAACTAGGAGAGACTTTAATATTAACTTTATGTGCCGTTCCTTGCGATGATACAACGACGCCTGAGTAAGTAATATTTACATTATCTCAATTTCTGGGTGAGTCCACACTGTGTCTGCCATCACGTGTTTGATCTTCGGTGCTGAGTCTGTAGCATCAATTATCTGGAAACGTCTTTAAGTATTTTCTTTTCATTTATTACGTTGTATGTTAATATATGCCCACACCGGGCATATATTATATATGTTGTTGAATATGGCCGGAAAAGTAAGATTAATAATTCTAACGGGAAACTTTTCAATATTTCTTATATTTTTCTTCACTGTCGGTGGTAATGAATTGATATTTTTATTACCACCGACAGTGAAGAAAAACATTAGAAATATTGGAAAGATTCGTGTTAGAATTATTAATGTATGTGGTGGTGGGTATCTAGGTGTGTGTATCTAGGAGGCAGGAAGAGGCATCTAGGAGGCAGGAAGAGGCATCTGGCAGCCCGGTGTGGGCATCTAGGAGGCAGGAAGAGGCATCTAGCAGCCCGGTGTGGGCATCTAGGAGGCAGGAAGAGGCATCTAGCATCCCGGTGTGGGCATCTAGGAGGCAGGAAGAGGCATCTGGCAGCCCGGTGTGGGCATCTAGGAGGCAGGAAGAGGCATCTAGCAGCCCGGTGTGGGCATCTAGGAGGCAGGAAGAGGCATCAAGCAGCCCGGTGTGGGCATCTAGGAGGCAGGAAGAGGCATCTGGCAGCCAGGTGTGGGCATCTAGGAGGCAGGAAGAGGCATCTAGCAACCCGGTGTGGGCATCTAGGAGGCAGGAAGAGGCATCTGGCAGCCAGGTGTGGGCATCTAGGAGGCAGGAAGAGGCATCTAGGAGGCAGGAAGAGGCATCTAGGAGGCAGGAAGATGCATCTGGCAGCCAGGTGTGGGCATCTAGGAGGCAGGAAGAGGCATCTGGCAGCCAGGTGTGGGCATCTAGGAGGCAGGAAGAGGCATCTAGGAGGCAGGAAGAGGCATCTAGGAGGCAGGAAGAGGCATCTGGCAGCCAGGTGTGGGCATCTAGGAGGCAGGAAGAGGCATCTAGGAGGCAGGAAGAGGCATCTAGGAGGCAGGAAGAGGCATCTAGGAGGCAGGAAGAGGCATCTAGGAGGCAGGAAGAGGCATCTTGGAGGCAGGAAGAGGCATCTAGGAGGCAGGAAGAGGCATCTAGGAGGCAGGAAGAGGCATCTAGGAGGCAGGAAGAGGCATCTTGGAGGCAGGAAGAGGCATCTAGGAGGCAGGAAGAGGTATCTGGCAGCCAGGTGAGAGAAAAAATGCTGTCATTTGATACGAACGTGTGTGTGTCCATCCGCTTGGATTCGTCGGTATAGCAAAAGACTTGCTTCTTGCAGGTCGGCGTTCGATCCCTAATGGTCCAAATGGTTGTTCGCCGATCTTTTCCTCCGTCCTATCCCAGCTCCCTGTCCTTATATTACATACAAGTGATGGATAGAATCACTTGTGTGATTCCATCCATCCTGAGAGCTTTCTCCTGATAATTTCCTGGGTACACACGACGCTACACAATCTGAGAGTGTAAATGTTGACTAAGAAGAGTGGGATTAAGTGCTACATGAAGGACAATCCCCTACAGGAAGTTAAGGTGTTTATGGGTCTAGAATAGTAAATTCAAATTGTCATATATTTGGGGGAAATTGACCGATAGTTTTTATTACTAATCTAAAATAAACACTCCAATTATTCACAATTATCCAATATTGCGTCTTCAAAAAGTGGTCTAAAGGTAAGAACACAGTGAAAATGCTTGTCTCAGACGACTCAGTAGTTTCCAGCCCAACTCCGTCGTAACTTCAACAGTAAATAGGTCAGGGGGTTCGAGAGGCCTCTCTCCTGTCTCTCAACACTCCATTAAACTCCTTGCCAGACAACAAAACAAACTGAGACAAACATTAGGAGGGGTATCCGGCGATGCCCGGGGAAGTGTATCTCTCCCACGTCCTCCCATTCCACCTCTCTTCTTTTCCCTCTGGCCCCAAGTTCGAATCCCCGATGGGTCAGAGACTGTATAGCAATTTATAGCTTGGGAACCATTCAAGCTTTCTCTCACATATGTTGTGGAAAATATCCATTTAAACTAATAGTCTAGCATGGTCAACACGACCCCTAGCATGATCAACGATATGATGAAAAACTGTACTAATACCCACCTCGAGGGCTGCCGGGTGGTGGATGGTGGTAGAACCCATGTGGAAGCATGTGGATTCAACGACCGTCCATCATTTCTAAGTAATCAATGGTCGTGTGGTATTAGCACATAGATGGACAGTGGAATGACCCATGGGCGCCTAGGTTCGAATCGACAACGCGACCGGTACAGGTAAAATGAAAAACACACCAACGGAATACATTAATAAATGTCACAGACAGATTCAGTCATTGTTGCACGTCAAACATCTCTTCGAATTGCCCCGAGGTTGGACTCGTGCCTAAGTGGGAATCCACAAGGTCTTCTCTTAAAGCTCTTTGTTTTCTTCATCGAGGATGTGACAGCACAGCACGCTGGACTTGTGATCCTGTGGTCCTGGGTTCGATCCCAGGCGCCGGCGAGAAACAATGGGCAGAGTTTCTTTCACCCTATGCCCCCTGTTACCTAACAGTAAAATAGGTACCTGGGTGTTAGCTGTCACGGGCTGCTTCCTGGGAGTGGAGGCCTGGTCGAGGACCGGGCCGCGGGGACACTAAAGCCCCGAAATCATCTCAAGATAAACTCAAGATATGTGCGTCCCTGCAATTGCACCAGAGGTGGTACCCCTATATATATATATATATATATATATATATATATATATATATATATATATATATATATATATATATATATATATATATATATACATATATATATATATATATATATATATATATATATATATATATATATATACACATATACACATATACACAATAACGATCACGACAAAATATATCATCTTCTAAATCTCATGAGAGATACTTTTCTGAATGCTCACTAAGCTTTCGGTGTAAAAAAGATGAAATCTCCGTAAGTAAATCTTTCTTATACGATCCCCCATGGCAATTCTTACCTTTGTTTATGGCGGCCTTGTGTCTGACTCCCATCTCGCAGCGAAGCGCTTCAATTTGACAATCGTTGGCTTTGCTGCCTCTTAGATTAAGTTCTTTTCACGTCTCAGACAAAAATTGGGGACCTTTGGCAAGACGCTGGCTACTTGTCTCCGTCGAGGCCACTATCTAGTAGATAGTAGCGCTCTAGTAGATAGTAGATAGCCTCGAGATAAATATTGGTATTCCATACGAGGAATCCGGTATGAACGGCCGAAGAAGGTCAAAATGCGGATGACAACATTTGGATCATTGGTACAAGATGAAGGAAAGATGGAAATATGGCAGACACATAAGAAATGTGGTAACCTTAAGGATATTCGGTGGTGATGAATTTTTCATTCTTTTTTTTAGTTCTGTGATCCATATCCGAAACATTGGAAACGTAAGAATACCAGTAATAGAAATATATTTGGGTACCCAAGAATCCAGAAAAAAAATAAAAGAAAATGTAGCAGATTGCGTGTAATACAGAAAACGTAAATCCAGGGGGTTCTATGATTAAAAGCAACGCAGTGCCCTTTCGGGGGAAAACACAAAAGAATAACGAACATGGAAATACAGTATAAGGACAAATTAAAAGCTGAGATATGGAGAATACTATACATATATATATATATATATATATATATATATATATATATATATATATATATATATATATATATATATATATATATATATATATATATATATATATGTCGTACCTAGTAGCCAGAACTCACTTCTCAGCCTACTATGCAAGGCCTGATTTGCCTAATAAGCCAAGTTTTCATGAATTAATTGTTTTTCGACGACCTAACCTACCTAACCTAACCTAACCTAACTTTTTCGGCTACCTAACCTAACCTAACCTATAAAGATAGGTTAGGTAGGGTTGGTTAGGTTCCTTCAGATATCTACTTTAATTTTATCTCCAATAAAAAACAATTGACCTCATACATAATGAAATGGGTAGCTTTATCATTTCATAAGAAAAAAATTAGAGAAAATATATTAATTCAGGAAAACTTGGCTTATTAGGCAAATCGGGCCTTGCATAGTAGGCTGAGAAGTGAGTTCTGGCTACTAGGTACGACATATATATATATATATATATATATGTATATATATATATATATATATATATATATATATATATATATATATATATATATATATATATATATATATATATATATGTATATATATATATATGAAATGAAATCTGAGATCAAGATGGAATAACGGTGACTAATTTAAGTAAATTAAGTTTGGCTCTCTGACCAACGTCCCCAGGCCATGTTTGGCCACCTTCCCGGCCCATATCTGTATAAAAGAGGAACCTTTCCCGAGTACTGGGCTCACCATAGCCCGTGCTACATGGACATTTCGTTCTAAGTAGCTAAATCTAAAACAACAACAACCGAGTTCTGAAGGTCTTGAATGTTTTATTTGCGAATTTTTACATGGATACCATCGAAGAGAAATTCCTTATTGACTTGAACTTTAATATTAAGCCGACTGTATGATTGTTGATGATTACTGTTGGCAAATGCTAGATATGGAACGTTTGCTACAATATTAAGGAAGCCTTCAAGTGAAGTTGTATGCTTAGTTACACTTGCGAGATGAAGACTCAAGGAAAGATGAATTTCCTAGATGTGACAAATTCATGAAGAAATGGTGATAATCACACTTAGAAAAGTACACCAGTTGATTGACAGTGGAGAGGTGGGGCCAAAGAGCCAAAGCTCTGCCCTCGCAAGCTCAATTAGGTGAGTACTAAGAGATCGAACATGGAATTGTTCTTTAAAGTTAGTCGTGAGTGCCCTGATAGGAGAGAGAAATAGTCATGCAGACAGACAGACAGTAACAGAAAGGAAGAAACAGAAAAACAGACAGAAAAAAAATCCCATTTAAAAAAATTCAACGAGGTACGCTCAATATTCAATGAAATATAAATTATTAAATTTTAGGTGGGAAATAAACATCAGTTTAAATACGTACATTTAATTATGTTTTTTTTATTTATTTTTTAAATGCTAATGAAAAAGAAATATTAACTTAAAGCTTACATGACCATATATAGAACACTTATTGTCCAGGAGCTTGATATAGGCCAGATGGAACCTGGTTATTTATCCTGATAAACTCACGGTTCCTGCTACTATCTCCAGCTCTTATGTTGTCTTTTCTCGACACAACTTTCTGGTTGGTGCTGGCTTCAAACTGACCATTACCGACACTTGTGTTTCCGTCCTTAGAGGAAGGAGCATTTGGGTTCCTGACCCCAACACTGAAGGCAGAGAAAGAGCCGTGCTGGGCTGTTGCTGAACCGAACCTGTCTGAAGGTGCCAGAGTATTGGTCCCAGGTAAACCGCTAGTCGTGCTTACATTTGTTATTCTTGTATTGCCTCTTCTCGGTGCAGGTTTCTCATTAGTACTGGTACCAAAGTTAACCTTGATGCTACCTGGGGTTCCATAATACGGAGAAGGACGATCATTGTTACCTGCACCAAAAGTAGGAGCAGAAAAAGAACCTTGTTGGTGTGTTGCTGAGCTAAACTTGTCGAATGGAGTCTGCACATTAGACCCAGTAAAACCTGTGGATATGCCTCCATTTGGAGCTCTTGTGCTGCCTCCTTTCTGCAAAGGTTTTTGGATGAAACGGCTGTCAGAGTTACCTTTGTTGCTACTCGGGATTCCGTAATAAACGGAGGGAACATCCTTGTTACCATCACCAACAGTAAGAGCAAATATAGAACTCGTTCGTTGGTCTGTTGCTGAGGCAAATTTTTCTGAAGAAATCTGGTGAGTAGATGCCGTGAAACCATTACTTCCCGCTCCAGCTGTGAGATCAGAGAAAGATCCCTGTTGGTTTGATGCTGAAACCTGTGACACTTGATTCTCTGTTGAAGGAGATGCATTGTTGACGTTGCCATTACCAAGGAAGGAAAATGAATCTTGGGAGGATGATGCAGAGCCAAAGCTGTTGACACTGCTGATATCTTGACCGATCTGAGCGTTGAGACCGTAGAACTGCTGGGCGGTGGAACAGTCGAAGTTGTACCACCAGTCACACACGAAGTACTGCTGGTTGAAGATGGTGCCGTTGGGACAGAGGAAAGAGCTGATCTTCCCTTTGTCCTGACATATGTGAAACACCTGTGGAAACAAACATTAAAACATATGACCGAAAACTACTTCATTTTTTAGTTTTTCTCTTAAAATAATTGTTAATTCTCACCACACCTGCAGTTTTGTTCAATCAAGACAAATTTTATCACACGTTAAGCCTATAGGCTGTCGACATAGGATCATTCTGCAACTAACTTTCATTGATCATTAACGATCATTATTGATTTATTTCAACTCTAGCAAAGACAACTGTTCTACCAACATAAACCCACGTCATTTACTATTAATTTTGTGGTTGGCACGCTAAGGTACGCAAAAACCAAACCCAAACTCTCGTAGCCTAGCCCGTAGCTAGGCTACGGGCTAGGCTACTAGCCCGTAATTCTAGCCCGTATATGTACTAATCTGGCCTACCATTACGTAAATTAGACCTAGGATAACATATTTAGGCCTAGGAGAGGTTAGATTAGTTAGTAATGGTTACTATTCCACTTTTAACATGTCATTTCAAGCATTAAAAAAACAGACTACATAAAGTGAATTTTTTGGGGATAAAAGATGCCACTTTGGGCATTCAATGAATAGTTGCTACAAGCACTGTTATTTTTGGAGGCTGCAATGTATTTTGAGAGCAAGCAGTGTTCTGTTATAGTTACTGTCTATGAGGTCGGCGGTTCGAGGCTCCGAGTGTCCACGTGAATGAAAAGGCATACAGTTATATTGTAAAAACCAATGTCAAATAACATTCACTGTAGTCTGATTACGACCTTTCGTTCTCTTTGTAATTATTTGTGTGCTATTACTCGAAAGATGCATACGAGGTGCATAATGTCCATATACATTATGCACTCATATACATATCCATATACATGGACATGTATATGAGTGGGTTTGGGTGGAAATAAATAGAAGCTGCTTCGTATGGGCCAATAGGCCTTCTGCAGTTACCTTTGTTCTTATGTTCTTATAACATACTAACCGTTGCTAGTGGCTACAATTGACATGTGACCTTAGTGTATCAACAAGGCTTACCTGGCAGCGAGCTTGCTCGCTGGTGTCAGCGTAATACCCAGGTAGCAGACCATCGCAGGAGAACTCGGTGTTGGGGACAGAGAAGAGGATGGGATAGTCTTCGTCGGGGACGCCTACTCCACCGAGGGCCTCCTGAAGCTCAGCAATCGGGTCCCTACCATCGAACTCCAGAGTCTGTCGATTTCCTCCAAATCCAGCATCTCCTACACCGATGACTCTGGGCAAGAAAGTTCCACCAAGTGTGGTGCCGCTGGTCTTCAGGCCTCCACCTTCACCAGTATTGGTTCCAAAGGCACCTCTTGTGCCACTGATACCTGGAAATCCACCTGTGGTAACACCGTTGGTGTTGTAGCCACCGTTTGTAAGAGGAGTTCTACGGGCTCCTCCGTTGAAGTCAGCAACGAGAGACAACTGGTTCTGCGCTGGAACCTGGAAGTCGCTGAGGTAGTCACCGCTGACCACCCCGATCACGACTGAGAAGAAAGAACCAATGAGGAACGTTAGAAACCGGCTCCGGCTAACAGTAAGTTAAGAGTTTGACCAGACCACACACTTGAAGGTGAAGGGACGACGACGTTTCGGTCCGTCCTGGACCATTTTCAAGTCGATTGTCGTGAGAATGGTCCAGGACTGACCAACACGTCGTCGTCCCTTCACCTTCTAGTGTGTGGTCTGGTCAAGCTACTTCAGCCACGTTATTGTGACTCATCGCCTGCAGTAAGTTAAGAGCTTTTTACTTGAAACGTACGAAAGCACAAACGATATTTTAATTGCTAAGGAAAACTGTAAACAAAACTTAATACTAATTTATTTTTAGTTGACAAACAGCATTTGTTATTGGAAGGAGTGATTTGAGGACGATAATGTAAGGAGTGACTGGGCACCAAATGACTATCCCTTGCATCAGACGTGCATAGCTGTGTCCAGTGCAAGAGTTATCACAGCTGTAGATAAGAAGTCTGCAGCCTTCAAGACATTTTCCTTTAACTGTCTTAGGCAGCGGTCAAAGCAAAGTCTGAGGGGGAAATAATAGCTATTCTCTACACTTTATAGGCATAACGAATTAACAAAAACACTTCCTACCCCCAGGAACAAATTTTTTTTTACATTTTTTAATACATATATCTTTACGTTAATTATAAATATATATTTTTTAAAATCTTAGAACTTCATCGAGTGAGCAGTTTCTAGACCCACAAGGGTATGAAGTTGTTAACGACATGCTACGAGAGTTGAATATTCTTACCCAGCACCAGAATCTTGCCGTCCATATCTAAGACGGGATGAACTCCTCTTGATTACGACTGTTCCAACGCCAGTGAGTGCTTCTAGGAGCTAGAAGTACCTGCTTGGTCAGAGAGGGAGAAGGCTATGGTGAACATCACACAGCAGTCCTGCCTTTTATACAGTGGAGGAATGGTCAGGGGGAGAGTCGTGGCGAGGCCCCTACAGATACACATAAGATTAACACCCTTCACTATATACACTCAGGTCACGTATTCACGCTCTCCTGGTCCATCTCAGTGACCAGGTAAGTCGTGATTTTGTAAATTATGAGATTGACTTCGCGTGTTTTAAAGTATGTAACAGTATGATCCCATTATAATTCTGGTTAACCATGTCAATTTACGAACACAAAAGAGGGATTTGTAGCGCAGTAGTGAGCATACTTGTCCCGCCTTTGGTCTGTTGGAATAATTGACGTTAGCACTACTGTTATTAATATTGTTTCTTGATGAATTTTAATATTATTATTATCATATTTTATATTATTATCATATTTTATATTATTATTATTATCATAATTATTTTTATTTATTTATTATTATTATTAGTAGTAGTGGTAGGATTCTTGCTGGCTGAATTTCCTCAACATTGCTGAGGTGAGGAACAGCGGGCACATCTTTGCTACCTCACATTTATCACCATTGCAACATCTTCACTCTCTCAGGGCCAAAGGGAAGACACCTTCACATACTCAGGGCTACCATCATTGTACAAACACTGCTTCATTCACACTACACCTTCGCTGCCCACGATCTCCGACATTGCAACATACATTATGGCTGACCCTCACGGATCCACAGAGTCCTACAGGTCCTGAGTCCTACAGATCCTGAGTCCTCCAGGTCCTGAGTCCTACAGGTCCTGAGTCCTCCAGGTCCTGAGTCCTACAGGTCCTGAGTCCTCCAGGTCCTGAGTCCTCCAGGTCCTGAGTCCTACAGGTCCTGAGTCCTTCAGGTCCTGAGTCCTACAGATCCTGAGTCCTCCAGGTCCTGAGTCCTACAGGTCCTGAGTCCTTCAGGTCCTGAGTCCTACAGATCCTGAGTCCTCCAGGTCCTGAGTCCTACAGGTCCTGAGTCCTCCAGGTCCTGACATTCGTGTAAGAATTGTAACAACGTACATTGTAACTTCAAGTCGCCACACTGGGACTCCCCCAGAACGAGTAGGGTCTAAAATCTGAGAAACGATCCTCTTTCAACATATCTCATATAACCTAATCCAGTCTTACCTCACTAATCTCAACCTGACCTAATCTGACCTTGCCTAATCGAATCTAACTTAACGAAAATAAGAGAAAAAAGGATGTGTTTCACGTATGGTGTGAACGAGGTGTATAATGTCGGTACAGGTTTTAGACCCCTACCGGTGGTGTTGAGAGATGGTTGTGAGAAGTGGGTGTTGATTAGAAAAAGCGATAGAGAGAACATATTAATAGAGTTCTCTGGCACTGCAGGCACTAAACGTCTCTAAAGAGCACTGATGCTGTGCTTGGGGGCTCTAAAATTCTCCCAGAGCCTCTGGTCATTAAAATAAGTTTTCTGTTTAGAAAAAGAAAGATAACTGTCTCATGGAACGTTGTTACAATCGCTCTGAAGATAGTTCCTATTATGAATCTAAACAATCATCACTAAAGGCAGGGACCATGAGCTGGAACACCATATAACCCATGACCTTCATGCAGCAGGTTAAAGGGCAAGCCCTATAACATTTCCTTCAACTATATATTGGTACTGGGCTTTAAGGCCATCAACTGTCATGTTATAACTGAAATCGCAATAGATCACAGTAACCAGGAGGTATACTTTATTGTGAACATAATTAAGTTCAGAAAGGAAGCAATTAGTGGGTAACAAGGCTGATAAAGGTCAATATAAAGCTCTATCAGTATTTATGTCTTTAGCAGCCTTATGAAGGACTCCTTTAAATAATTTGATTTTTTATGGGGAAGCAATATAATTTTTTTGTAATGATTATCGCCTATATGCACTTCGGCTCTCAAAAAAGATTCGCCATCCCCTATATAGGTCAACGGCGGACCTTCACCCATGACGCAACCCATAACAGTTGCCTAGGTCACTGGGACCAATTTACCTGAGACCAAGACCATTCACTGGTCTCTAACTGAGACCCAGAACACACACTGGTCTCTAACTGAGACCCAGAACTCTAGTAAAGAACGCACTTAGCTCGAAAACTATACAGCCCAGTACAGTGTTAGTCCATACTTTGTATAATTTTTAATCCATGCGGCTATAATTTTTAATCCATAAGCTTGAAGTGATCTTCTGATATACGCAACTTTCAGTGTCATTATTTGGTTTATGCTGCAGATATCAAGATAACAGGATCATTCTTTCATGGGGGAATAATAATAAAAGTTATTTATATATAAATTGATGTTTTGTATAATTTGGGTTCACACATAGTTAGACCTATGTAAGGTTAGGTACGGTGTTTTGGTTATGGTGGTTTAGGGAGTGTTTAAAATTCTAGCTTAATTTGAACGAAACACGTTTCGATTCATAGCTTCGAACATGGTCAAGTAATCAATAAGTCAAATTATGATATAATTAACTGAATTGTTCGTTGTGAGTCCTCGGCTCATTGTTTTGATGATGAGCTGCGTTAATATGACTTAGTACGAAGCTATGTTTCGAAACATACTTCATTCAAGTCTAACGTGATTGTAAACACTGTAATATACAAACCCAGAATATATTATCACATATTTTTAATTGAGAAAAACAGTGTTTATTAACACTGTTTATAAAGTGTTTATAAGATAATAAGAAACAAATCTCTATCTTAGTCGGTTGACGAAGATAGTTATTTGAATTATTCCTTATGAATTGAGAATTGCTTAGTTCTCATAATGGTACAAAAAAACAAAATTATACGCTTTACATTACAATTTTATTAACAAAGCAGAAATAAAATGAAATAAATGTTATTCTCATTTCTGTCGTATGGCACGGGAGCAAGAATATAACATTCCATTGTAAAATACTTCCTGAAGAGGGAAAATTAATGTAACATTGTAATCGTTGACAAATGACATATTAGTACAAAAAAATAGAAGAAGCTGTGAATTTCAATCAGCCACCAAACAATGAATCTAATAACAAAACTTGAGACTTCATTATATTCTAAAATATATAGTTAGTTATCAGAAACATTATTTGATGATCAATATATGTGGCGAGAACATATAGCAATCAAGATAATTTTGCTCCGTAAAATCAACGCAAGAGCTTATTTGGTAGGTAGTTGATAGAGGGCAGATGGGGGTTGGATATTCCGGTTGCCAGTGCCCCCGTTCCTGCCACCGCCACCGCTGTTGAAGCCAAGGTTTCTGTTGCCACCTCTGCCGTTGCCGTTAATGGCCGGTGCTCCGTAAGACTGTGAAGGAGCACCAACATTCCCACTTCCGCCGACACCGCTGGAGAACTGTCCCTGTTGGTTGACAACAGCACCAAATCCTCCGCTATTACCGCTGTAGCTACTGATGCCGTTACCGTTTCCACCACTGTAGCTTGATTTTCCTATTTCTGCGTTGAGACCGTAGAACTGCTGGGCGGTGGAACAGTCAAAGTTGTACCACCAGTCACACACGAAGTACTGCTGGTTGAAGATGGTGCCGTTGGGACAGAGGAAAGAGTCCATCCTTCCACCAGCTTGGCAGATGTGGAATACCTGAGGGAGTGATGATAGCGTCTTGGAATATGTGAGATATCATTTATACCTTTAACAAATATCATACCAGTCATTAAGAAAGCACTATATAACTAAGAGAACATTCAGAGCTTCACCTTCCTTAACTGCTCGCTATATTCAGGAAATATTCTATATTAATAAGATATTAATTATATTTGCGACAGTGGTTGGGGCAATCTAAGCCATGTTAACCTTTCACCAGAACAACTCACCTGACATCCGGCCTCTGGGGCCGTGTCAGCATAGTAGCCGGGTAGTTGACCGTCACAGGAAAAGCCGGTATTTGGGACATATGCCAGAATAGGGTAATCTTTGCCAGGGACACCACCTCCACCAATGGCAGCCGCTAGGTCAGCAATGGGGTCACCGGAGCCTCCACCATATCCTCCGCTGCCCCCTCCGAAACCTCCGTTGCTTCCTCCGGAAAATCCTCCACCGCCGCCAGTGTATCCGCCATTTCCACCTCCCACACTGCCACCGAATCCTCCACTTCCTCCTCCATATTTGCCATTTCCGCCACTGCCGAAACCTCCTTTGCCTCCGCCAGCGAATCCTCCAGGACCTCCACCGTTACCACCACCAAATCCTCCGCTACGAACGGAGGAGATCTGGTTGGACACCGGAGCCGGAGGTCCATCGAGGTAGGTGGCGCTGACCACACCCAGGAGGACTGAACAGCACGGGGAGAGAGCAGCGCCGTCACACCAGATGGGGAAGAAACATCCAAATATGGAAATTAGACCATAATTTGCTGATTAATTGTTGTTTAAAAGAACATTGTGGAAATGTTCGACTGAATATGATATCGGTACAGTGCAGAATGTCCTCCGCAGTTGTCACTGACATATTTCCGTTAACAATATGTAACAATATAATTGTAATACCTTAATTTTTTTAATGCGATACATCATTTTCCTTTAAAAGTTAACGTCATTGTTAGAATTAATCTTTGTAAATATATAATAAATAAAGATTTAAAGAAATAATGTTAAATTTAAAACGACAAAAGAGCTATAGACTTTTTGTAAATCAATTACTGTACTAAAAACGTAAGTATTTTGCCTGTATGTAGAAGCGATTGTGAGTTCTCTCTCTTCTGTCTTCTGAATCTGGCTCTAAGTGATTTGAAACAAAACTAAACAAAACCGCTCAGAGGTTGCTTCAAAGGACAAATGTTTGTCATTAACTGAATTAAGCACAAGTAAGGTAATATACAATTTATACTGGTTTAAAAAATCATGTGTTTAAAACTGTTCGTATAACAAATATTTTAAAACAGGGTTGAATATTTGCGACGTGTCACACCCGGATCTCCTAATGTGACACTATAGAATGACGATGCCATTAATAGTGGCATCTTCACTGAGGATGAAGAACAATTGTGTCCTGTGCAAGGTGTCCTGGTCATAATCTTATGAGCAGGCTGCTGTATTAGCTCTTACCCATCATCACAACATTCTGAGTCACTCCGGCCATGTTTGGAAGATCTTGCAGTACGTTTATCACTTCACTTCCAGTAAGATTCGCGGCAGTAAGCGAGGCGTGTGTGTGTGTGTGTGGTGAAGGCAGCGCCGGGTGTGTGGTGGTGCCGGTGGATGGCGGCATATATATATACACAGGAGCGGCAAGGTCAGTCACCTTAGGGCTCCTAAAGGTCCTGAACCTATTCATGAAGTAATGAGCTCTTCTCCCATCCTTCGTTCATCCCTTCTTCTTGAGTCCCACCGTAAGTCTACATTAAGTGCAAGCTTTTGTTAGTGTCTCGATATAACTAATTTTATTTTTGTATATCCAGCATAAGGGTTACCATTAGATTTCATATTCATAAGAATTTGCATCATTTTAACACATTCTTAGCTGCTGGTCAGTTTTTCAATGTGTTTTTAGCAGTCCTCATGATTAATTGATGAAGATTAAGCCATCACAAGAGGTGGCACGGGCATGAATAGCCCGTAGGTGGTAAATGTTTGGTGTGGATATTATCCCTGGTCGTGTAACATCTTGAAGTGTGTCTGCTGTTGTAATTGTTGTTGTTTTAGATTTAGCCATTTAGAACTAGAATTTCCATGTTACACGGGCTATGGTGAGCCCGTAAAGTGTTCGATCATGTTTTTGTAACCCATTACAAAGATCGAATCAGGTAATCTTTTATATAGTTTCTGATGAGGTGAAACTTTTGAAGTGTAGTACTCTTGAAATAAGTGTACTCCTAATAAGTATTAAGAGCTGTACTTTCCGATGAGTGAGGAGCGCCGGAAGACATCTGAATCACCACATATTTGAACTTATGGATATTTTTTACCGTGCAGGATTACTCGTAAAGCAACTTACTTCTTCCTTAATATGCGTTCCTTGAACATCCAGTGGTCATCCCTTCACCTGCAGAGACTGGATACATTTGTCTTCTTCTGTTAGATTAGAGTTTACCATCTTGGAATCTATTCATATTTCTATTGCGAATAAAGTGATGAACAACTCCTCCGAATTATCGTTTCTTTTGTTTATTAACTAATTCGTCTTTTGCAAGCAGCTTGTTATGAGTTTTTTTTTAATTTTGTATTAATAATATTTTAATTATTTTATTAATAAAAAAACTGTGAAATTTATTACCATCTGCTACTTTTTCTGATAATAATTTGTTTTAAATTTGAAGAACTTATGACGGAAATTATTTCCTGAACATTTGGTTGACAATAAATGAAGTTATCATTTATACAATTGAAATTTTACTGGTTAGAGCTTATTGCTTTATCTGCGGTTTGAATAATTTTGTCGCAATTGTTTACATGTAGCATTCACTGTCATGCTTAGATGGTCTTCAGCGGTGTTAATCATTACATAAATATTTTATTTTAGTTTGAGTTCTCAACACCACAAAGAAATTGTAAGATTTCTCGGTTTTCGATTGATTTGTGCGTTCCTCTTGTTCTCAGCATGACGGAGACATTTAATATATATATATATATATATATATATATATATATATATATATATATATATATATATATATATATATATATATAATATGTTATAATAGTATAGAATTAAAATCTTTATTGTTAAAACATATAATCAAATCACTATGTAACACAGAACATTTTGGGATTGTCCTTTCTTAAATTTACTTCAACTTCATATGTTAATAAAATGTTTATTTTCAAAGGTATAAAAGAAGTCTAAAGCTGTATGGAAGTCTTTGACTCACCACACAGGACAGATTCAGGACCAGCAATAAAGCACTGTACATAGCTTGGGGTCAGCTTAGGAGTCAAATGATCGTCTATGAGATTAAATCTCCCCACCCCCCCCCCCAAAAAAAAATGCATGAAAATCTTGTGTTGGGAAGGCATATTATAGAATTCCTTTTGAAAGTAGTGTTACAAATAATTAAAACAACATATGAGAACTATACAATAAGATACATACACAAGTAGTTATGTTTTGTTATCTTCAAGGTTTTGATAACATTTCCTGGAGCTTCATGATAATATCTGTGTCTTGTAAACAGAAATCCCCAACATACTCGACAGTAATATTTTTGTTCTCTTGAATGACAACATCTTAACATGAGAGTAGAGGAAAGGATTATCACCCTAAGTTGTCTTGGTGTTTAGGGAAGGTTTAAATCTCAGTCAGAGTAGCAGTTGCATACTTTAAAGTCATCCCTAATGCGAGTATCTTGGCCTGGTTGATAGAGCTTCATATTTTTTTACAGATCATATCCTCAATAATCCGAGATAAATTATATTTCTCACGTTATTGTAATCACTGAATTACCTGTTTTAAATGTATTAGTATGTGTCTTAACACTCACATTACTATTAATATACATTAAGAATTAGTCTACACTTCAGACGTTGTTCATGTACTTAAGATGTAGTTTGTATGTTCCTTTTGTCTTAACTCTAGTGCGTTTTGATTAGAAATAGGTTATTATTGTGTTCTTTCTTTCCTAACAAGTCTATATCCCAAGTCGTTCCAGAAGTTGTGAATATGTTTCTCAAAAACTTATGGTTCCGAACCTTCCTGACCAATGTAGTGATCATCCTATGCAAGAAGCTCTTCTGGGTAGTCCTAAGTCTACCAGAATAACTTCTGTCGGAACGTGATCTCTTAAATCTAGCAACTTGACCTCCATAAGATCCAGATTGTTTTCTTGGACTCCAAAAACCTAGTAGGATTGACCGTATCAGATGTTACTCAGGTGAAAGTGTTATCTATTAACAAATCACAAATGTAGTCTATCATCATCTGCTTGTATCCTTTCCAAAGTAGCATCGTTACCCAATATTGTCATTACTGCTGCAAAGGTTTTATCTGTTGAAAACTCTATGTATGGCATTCTTTAAATATTATATTTTGGTTGATATTTTTTTATTTCATATTTCTTGTTAATTCACTCAGGTGAATTCATGGTATTAATTAACCTTTCTGTCATCGCTTTGAAAATTGTATTCGTTATTTTCCAGTCATTAATTTCTTAAGTCATTTGACATGTTTTCACTCTCTTCATGAATTAAGGTTCTTAGCTCTCGACAGTATTTATAATTAAACTCTTCCTTAAGTTTCTGTGATTTATTATATATGGTATATTCGGCAATACCCGGGTCTTTCTTCCCCTTCACTTCCCTTCCCTCTGTTACCTCCTCCCACCCCGACTTCCTCCTTCTCACTCCTCTCCCTCTTCTCCTTATCTCACCCCCTCCATCTCATTTCACTTTCCTTCCCTCCCTGCACTCCACACTTCTTCCTCTCTCTCCTTCCCTTCCCTGACTGCCACTCTAACTCTTCCCCCTTTTCATCTCTCTATCAACACTCCCCCTCTATTCCTCTCTCCCTTATCTTTCCTTCCCCTTTCATCTCTCTTCCACTCTCCCCTCATTCCTCACTTCCTGTCTTCTTTCCTCTCCTCTCCCATATCTCTCTTAGAAAATGCATCAGCTGAAAAACTGTCAAAAAACCATTTTGCAAAATGAAACTACAATTTGCTGAGAGTCACAACAGGAACCACTACATCTTAGGGAGAAACACAGAGGTCGACCCGGACCAGCCTATGACATTCCCCCCCCCCCTTGCAATTCCAAATGATCATGCAAAGTTGCGTGAGACTTCACCAATCCCCCCCAAGTCCCCCAAGCTTTAGGTCCTCCTACCTTGGACACAGAACGACAGATAAACAAACATTAGATTTTTATGAATATAGATACATGTCTAAAATATTATCTTCTTTGCAAAATTTTTAGTCAGCGTCTTAACGTTCCTCATAAACATATTTTACAGCTGTATATTATGCAGCTGCCTTCCTCATACAATTCTTGGTGATTGTTCTGAGTGAATATTGATCACACAGTGAGTCTACACAGTGATACGGTGAGTCTGTAGAATGCAATGTGTCTGCAAAGGCACATAAAGACTCCGTAGATATCAGCTCATCTCTACAATAACCAGTGACATTAGAAACAAACTAATCCCCACTACAAGTTCATGATGAGTTTGTAGAAAATCAGGAAATCTTCAGAACCACACTGTATATCTCTAGATAGCAGGCCATCTCTACAAGTATAGAGTTTGTTATAAGAAATCAACTAGGGTCTGTAAATTCAATGCGTTTCACTAGAAACCAGCTTGTTTCAATAAGTACGTCAAATGTCTATAGAAACCAGCGTGTTTCCGTAAAAGCACAGTATGATGTGTCGTTTGAAACTAGTTCATCCTAATGCGTACAAAGTGTGTGTATAAAAAAACAGCTAGTTTCTTTATTTCCCCAGTGAGTTTCCTGTGTTTAGGGAGCCGCCACACTGATATGGTGTGTGCCTGAGGCAACCAGCACGTAGACCTTAGATAATGCAGGTAGAAGATATAACAAATATTGCTCATGTTTAAGTTTATTCGTAGTTCAAGTGTAAAATAAAATAAAAATTCTCATTTCTGTCGTATGGCACCGGAGTAAGACCGCACTCTATAACCTCCTATTAAGGCAAATAATTCAGAATTTGTTAAACTAAGAGGAGAATAATTGGCAAGTATGTACAGCTAGTATTAAGTAACATTATCATAGTCGATGAATATAAATCTTCTTGGGTAGAAAATTATGTCATCAACATCTGATAAGGAAGTTTGTATCTGTTTTGAAACGATATATGTTATCAGAAGTCATGAAGGAAATTGGGTTTTATAACGTATATAAAGAATTACTATGATAACTTATTGACGATAAATATTTGTAACGAAAGCATAAAATTATCATCATAAATCTCGAGCTCATTTGGTAGGTAGTTGATAGAGGGCAGATGGAGGTTGGATATTCCGGTTGCCAGTGCCACCGTTCCTGCCACCGGCACCGCTGTTGAAGCCAAGGTTTCTGTTGCCACCTCTGCCGTTGCCGTTAATGGCCGGTGCTCCGTAAGACTGTGAAGGAGCACCAACATTTCCGCTTCCGCCAACACCGTTAGAGAACTGTCCCTGTTGGTTGACAACAGACCCAAATCCTCCGCCATTGCCACTGTAGCCCTGTCCCTGTTGGTTGACAACAGACCCAAATCCTCCACCACTGCCACTGTAGCCACTGTTGCCGTTACCGTTTCCACCACTGTAGCTTGATTTTCCTATTTCTGCGTTGAGACCGTAGAACTGCTGGGCGGTGGAACAGTCAAAGTTGTACCACCAGTCACACACGAAGTACTGCTGGTTGAAGATGGTGCCGTTGGGACAGAGGAAAGAGTCCATCCTTCCACCAGCTTGGCAGATGTGGAATACCTGAGGGAGTGATGATAGCGTCTTGATACATGTGAGATATCATTTATAGCTTTAACAAATATCATACCAGTCATTAAGAAAGTACTATATAACTAAGAGAACATTCAGAGCTTCACCTTCCTTAACTGCTCGCTATATTCAGGACATATTTTATATTAATGAGACATTTATGATATTTGCGACAGTGGTTTGGGTAATCTAAGCCATGTTAACCTCTCACCAGCACCCAGAACAACTCACCTGACATCCGGCCTCTGGGGCCGTGTCAGCATAGTAGCCGGGTAGTTGACCGTCACAGGAAAAGCCGGTATTTGGGACATAGGCCAGAATAGGGTAATCTTTGCCAGGGACACCACCTCCAGGAATGACAGCCGCAAGGTCAGCAATGGGGTCACCGGAGCCTCCACCATATCCTCTGCTGCCCCCTCCGAAGCCTCCGTTGCTTCCTCCGGAAAATCCTCCACCGCCGCCAGTGTATCCGCCATTTCCACCTCCCACACTGCCACCGAATCCTCCACTTCCTCCTCCATATTTGCCATTTCCGCCACCGCCGAAACCTCCTTGGCCTCCGCCAGCGAATCCTCCAGGACCTCCACCGTTACCACCACCAAATCCTCCGCTACGAACGGAGGAGATCTGGTTGGACACCGGAGCCGGAGGTCCATCGAGGTAGGTGGCGCTGACCACACCCAGGAGGACTGAACAGCACGGGGAGAGAGCAGCGCCGTCACACCAGATGGGGAAGAAACATCCAAATGTGAAAATTAGACCATAATTTGCTGATTAATTGTTATTTAAAAGAACATTGTGGAAATGTTCGACTGAATATAATGTCGGTACAGTGCAGAATGTCCTCCGCAGTTGTCACTGACATATTTCCCTTAACAGTATGTAACAATATAATTGTAATACCTTAATTTTTTTAATGCGATACATCATTTTCCTTTAAAAGTTAACGTCATTGTTAGAATTAATCCTTGTAAATATATAATAAATAAAGATTTAAAGAAATAATGTTAAATTTAAAACGACAAAAGAGCTATAGACTTTTTGTAAATCAATTACTGTACTAAAAACGTAAGTATTTTGCCTGTATGTAAAAGCGATTGTGAGTTCTCTGTCTTCTGTCTTCTGAATCTGGCTCTAAGTGATTTGAAACAAAACTAAACAAAACCGCTCAGAGGTTGCTTCAAAGGACAAATGTTTGTCATTAACTGAATTAAGCACAAGTAAGGTAATATACAATTTATACTGGTTTAAAAAATCATGTGTTTAAAACTGTTCGTATAACAAATATTTTATAACAGGGTTGAATATTTGCGACGTGTCACACAATTTATCTCCTAATGTGACACTATAGGATGACGATGCCAGTAATGGTGGCATCTTCACTGAGGATGAAGAACAATTGTGTCCTGTGCAAGGTGTCCTGGTCATAATCTTATGAGCAGGCTGCTGTATCAGCTCTTACCCATCATCACAACATTCTGATTCACTCCGGCCATGTTTGGAAGATCTTGCAGTACGTTTATCACTTCACTTCCAGTAAGATACGCGGCAGTAAGCGAGGCGTGTGTGTGTGTGTGTGGTGAAGGCAGCGCTGGGTGTGTGGTGGTGCCGGTGGATGGCGGCATATATATACACAGGAGCGGCAAGGTCACCTTAGGGCTCCTAAAGGTCCTGAACCTATTCATGAAGTAATGAGCTCTTCTCCCATCCCTCGTTTTTCCCTTCTTCTTGAGTCCCACCGTAAGTCTACATTAAGTGCAAGCTTTTGTTAGTGTTTCGATATAACTAATTTTATTTTAGTATATCCAGCATCAGAGTTACCATTAGATTTCATATTCATAAGAATTTGTATTATTTTAACACATTCTTAGCCGCTGGTCTGTTTTTCAATGTGTTTTTTAGCAGTCTCATGATTAATTTATGAAGATTAAGCCACCACAAGAGGTGGCACGGGCATGAATAGCCCGTACGTGGTAGATGTTTGGTGTGGATGTAATCCCTGGTCGTGTAACATCTTGAAGTGTGTCTGCTGCTGTAATTGTTGTTGTTTTAGATTTAGCCATTTGGAACTAGAATTTCCATGTAGCACGGGCTATGGTGAGCCCGTAAGAACATCGTGCGTTTGGAACTCATTATTAAGATCGGATCAACTACTTTTTATATAATTTCTGGTGAGGCTAAACTTTTGAAGTGTTGTACTCTTAAAATAAGTGTTAATAAGTGTACTCTTAATAAGTGTTAAGAGCTGTACTCTCCGATGAGTAAGGAGCGCCGATCGACATCTTAATCAACTCTAAACTAAACATCTGAACATCTCTGAACATCTCTAAACATATGGATATATTTTACCGTGCAGGATTAACCCCTAAAGCAACGTACTTCTTCCTTAATATGCGTTTCTTGAACATCCAGTGGTCATCCCTTCACCTACAGAGATTTTACTGAGTAAATTGTTCTTCTGTTAGATTAAAGATTACCATCTTGGAATCTATTCATATCGCTGTTATGAAGAAAGTGCTGAACAATTCCGAATTATCGTTCCTTTAGTTAGTTGGTTAATTCGTCTTTTGCAAGCAGCTTGTTATGATGTTTTTTTTAATTATGTATTAATAATATTTGAATTATTTTAATTTGTTAAAATCTGTGAAATTTTATTACCAGCTACTATTTTTTTTCTGATAACTTTTTTTTTTTCCATTCACCTGGGCTGTATGGGTCTCGAACCCTGGACCCCACGCTTGTGAGGCCGAAGATCTTAATATGATTTGAAAAACTAATGACGAAGATTATCTTCTAAACATTTGGCTGACAATAAATTATCATTTATACAGTTGTAATGTTACTGGTTAGAATTGATTGCTTTATCTGAGGTTTGAATAATTTTGTCGCAGTTGTTTACGTGCAGCATTCACTGTCAGGCTTAGATGGTCTTCAGCGATGTTAATCATTACATAAATGTTTTATTTTAGTTTGAGCTCTCAATACCGTAAAGAAATTGTAAGATTTCTCTGTTTTCGATTGATTTGTACGTTCCTCTTGTTCTCAGCATGGCGGAAACATTTAATATATCTGCAAATGTTATTTGTTAATAGTGCTTTATACGGAGCCCAGAAGACATATGTTGTTATAAGTAACGTGAATTGTATAGAATTAAAATCTTTATTATTAAAACATATTATTAAATCACTATGTAACAAGGAACATTTTGGAATTGTCCTTTCTTAAATTTAATTCAACTTCATATGTTAATAAAATGTTTATTTTCAAAGGTATAAAAGAAGTCCAACGCTGTATGACAGTCTTTGAGTCACCACACAGGACAGCTTCAGGACCAGCAATAAAGCACTGTACATAGCTTGGGGTCAGCTTAGGAGTCAAATGATCGTCTATGAGATTAAATCCTAACCCAAAAAAGTGCATGAAAATCTTGTGTTGCGAAGGCATATTATAGAATTCCTTTTGAAAGTAGTGTTACAAATAATTAAAACAATATATGAGAACTATACAATAAGATACATATACAAGTAGTTATGTTTTGTTATCTTCAAGATTTTGATAACATTTCCTGGAGCATCAGGATGGTAACTGTGGCTTGTAAACTAAAATCCACAACATTCTCGGCAATAACATTCGTGTTCTCTTGGGCGACAACATCTTAACATGAGAGTAGAGGAAAGGATTATCACTCTAAGTCGTCTTGGTGTTCCAGGGAAGGTTTAAATCTCGGTCTGAGTAGCAGTTACATACTTTAAAGACATCCCTAATGCGAGTATCTTGGCCTGGTTGATAGAGCTTCATTTTTTTTTACAGTTGAAATCCTCAATAATCCGAGTTAAATTTTATTTCCCATGTTATTGTTAATCACTGAATTACTCTGTAATATATGTATTAGTATGTGTCTTAACACTCGCATAACTATTGATATACATTAAGCTTTTGTCTACACTTTAGACGTTGTTCATGTACTTAAGATGTAGTCTGTATGTTCCTTCTGTCTTACCTCTAGTGCGTTTTGATTAGAAATAGGTTATTATGTGTTCTTTCTTTCCTAACAAATCTATATCTCAAGTCGTTCCAGAAGTTGTGCGTATATTTCTCAAAAAAAGATGGTTTCTGAACCTTCCTGACCAATGTGATATTGATGAGTGATCATCCTGTGCCAGAAGCTCCTTTGGAAAGTCGTAAGTCTAGCAACAACGCCTCCATAAGATCCTGATTGTTTTCTTGGCCTCCAAAAATCTAGCAGGACTCAATGTATCAGATGTTACTCAGGTGAAAGTGTTGTCTATTATTAAAGCACAAGTGTAGTCTATCATCATCTGATTATCACTCTTCAAGAGTAGCATTGTCACCCAATATTGTCAGTACTGCAACAAAGGCATTAAATATTGATAACTTAATGTATGGCATTCTTTAAATAGGATATTGCGGTTGATATTATTTTATTTCATGTTTCTTGTTAATACACTCAGGTGAGTTCATGGTATCAATTGCCCTACCTGTCATCGCCTTGAAAATTGTTTTCGTTATTTTCCATTCATTAATTTCTTTAGTCATTTGACAAGGTTTTCACTCTTTTCATGAATTAAGGTTCTTAGCTCTCGACAGTATTTATAAGTAAACTTTTCCTTACATTTGTGTGATATGTTATTATACGGTATATTCGGTGATACCCGGGTCTTTCTCCCCTTCACTTCCCTTCCCTCTGTTACCTTCTCCCACCCCGACTTCCTCCTTCTCACTCCTCTCCCTCTTCCCGTTATCTCACCCCCTCTAACACTTTTCATTTTCCCTCCCTCCCTGCACTCTACTCTTCTTACTCTCTCTCCTCCCATTCGCTGACTGTCATTCTCTCCAGCTCTTCCCCCTTTTCATCTCTCTTCCGCTCTCCCCTCATTCCTCACCTCCTGTCTTCTTCCCTCTCCTCTTCTTTCCCATATCTCTCTTAGAAAATGCATCAGCTGAAAAACTGTCAAAAAACCATTTTGCAAAATGAAACTACAATTTGCTGGGAGTCACAACAGGAACCACTACATCTTCGAGAAACACAGAGGTCGACCCGGACCAGCCTATGACACTCCCCCCCCCCCTTGCAATTCCAAATGATCATGCAAAGTTGCGTGAGACTTCACCAATCCCCCCCAAGTCCCCAAGCTTTAGGTCCTCCTACCTTGGACACAGAACGACAGACAGACAAACATCAGATTTTTATGAATATAGATACATGTCTAAAATATTACCTTCTTTACAAAAATTTTGTCAGCGTGAAAATACAGTAACTAATGCAAGACGCATCTATTAGTCCGTGTCTTAAAGTTCTTCATAAACATATTTTACAGCTGTATATTATGCAGCTGCCTTCCTCATACAATTCTTGGTGATTGTTCTGTGTGTGAAAGTGATCACACAGTGAGTCTACACAGTGATACGGTGAGTCTGTAGAATGCAATGTGTCTGCAAAGGCACATAAAGACTCCGTAGATATCAGCTCATCTCTACAATAACCAGTGACATTAGAAACAAACTAATCCCCACTACAAGTTCATGATGAGTTTGTAGAAAATCAGGAAATCTTCAGAACCACACTGTATATCTCTAGATAGCAGGCCATCTCTACAAGTATAGAGTTTGTTATAAGAAATCAACTAGGGTCTGTAAATTCAATGCGTTTCACTAGAAACCAGCTTGTTTCAATAAGTACGTCAAATGTCTTTAGAAACCAGCGTGTTTCCGTAAAAGCACAGTATGATGTGTCGTTTGAAACCAGTTCATCCTAATGCGTACAAAGTGTGTGTATAAAAAGCAGCTAGTTTCTTTATTTCCCCAGTGAGTTTCCAGTGTTTAGGGAGCCGCCACACTGATATGGTGTGTGCCTGAGGCAACCAGCACGTAGACCTTAGATAATGCAGGTAGAAGATATAACAAATATTGCTCATGTTTAAGTTTATTCGTAGTTCAAGTGTAAAATAAAATAAAAATTCTCATTTCTGTCGTATGGCACCGGAGTAAGACCGCACTCTATAACCTCCTATTAAGGCAAATAATTCAGAATTTGTTAAACTAAGAGGAGAATAATTGGCAAGTATGTACAGCTAGTATTAAGTAACATTATCATAGTCGATGAATATAAATCTTCTTGGGCAGAGAATTATGTCATCAACATCTGCAAAGGAAGTTTGTGTCTGTTTTGATATGATATATATTATCAAACATCGTGAAGGAAATTGGGTTTTATAACGTATATCAAGAATTACTATGATAACTTATTGACGATAAATATTTGTAACGAAAGCATAAAATTATCATCATAAATCTCGAGCTCATTTGGTAGGTAGTTGATAGAGGGCAGATGGGGGTTGGATATTCCGGTTGCCAGTGCCACCGTTCCTGCCACCGGCACCGCTGTTGAAGCCAAGGTTTCTGTTGCCACCTCTGCCGTTGCCGTTAATGGCCGGTGCTCCGTAAGACTGTGAAGGAGCACCAACATTTCCGCTTCCGCCAACACCGTTAGAGAACTGTCCCTGTTGGTTGACAACAGACCCAAATCCTCCGCCATTGCCACTGTAGCCCTGTCCCTGTTGGTTGACAACAGACCCAAATCCTCCACCACTGCCACTGTAGCCACTGTTGCCGTTACCGTTTCCACCACTGTAGCTTGATTTTCCTATTTCTGCGTTGAGACCGTAGAACTGCTGGCGGTGGAACAGTCAAAGTTGTACCACCAGTCACACACGAAGTACTGCTGGTTGAAGATGGTGCCGTTGGGACAGAGGAAAGAGTCCATCCTTCCACCAGCTTGGCAGATGTGGAATACCTGAGGGAGTGATGATAGCGTCTTGATACATGTGAGATATCATTTATAGCTTTAACAAATATCATACCAGTCATTAAGAAAGTACTATATAACTAAGAGAACATTCAGAGCTTCACCTTCCTTAACTGCTCGCTATATTCAGGACATATTTTATATTAATGAGACATTTATGATATTTGCGACAGTGGTTTGGGTAATCTAAGCCATGTTAACCTCTCACCAGCACCCAGAACAACTCACCTGACATCCGGCCTCTGGGGCCGTGTCAGCATAGTAGCCGGGTAGTTGACCGTCACAGGAAAAGCCGGTATTTGGGACATAGGCCAGAATAGGGTAATCTTT
The DNA here is from genome assembly GCF_040958095.1 of Procambarus clarkii. Classification (NCBI taxonomy): domain Eukaryota; kingdom Metazoa; phylum Arthropoda; class Malacostraca; order Decapoda; family Cambaridae; genus Procambarus; species Procambarus clarkii. The sequence continues at coordinate 46,258,774 of NC_091157.1, forward strand.
GCCAGGGACACCACCTCCAGGAATGACAGCCGCTAGGTCAGCAATGGGGTCACCGGAGCCTCCACCATATCCTCTGCTGCCCCCTCCGAAGCCTCCGTTGCTTCCTCCGGAAAATCCTCCACCGCCGCCAGTGTATCCGCCATTTCCACCTCCCACACTGCCACCGAATCCTCCACTTCCTCCTCCATATTTGCCATTTCCGCCACCGCCGAAACCTCCTTGGCCTCCGCCAGCGAATCCTCCAGGACCTCCACCGTTACCACCACCAAATCCTCCGCTACGAACGGAGGAGATCTGGTTGGACACCGGAGCCGGAGGTCCATCGAGGTAGGTGGCGCTGACCACACCCAGGAGGACTGAACAGCACGGGGAGAGAGCAGCGCCGTCACACCAGATGGGGAAGAAACATCCAAATGTGAAAATTAGACCATAATTTGCTGATTAATTGTTATTTAAAAGAACATTGTGGAAATGTTCGACTGAATATAATGTCGGTACAGTGCAGAATGTCCTCCGCAGTTGTCACTGACATATTTCCCTTAACAGTATGTAACAATATAATTGTAATACCTTAATTTTTTTAATGCGATACATCATTTTCCTTTAAAAGTTAACGTCATTGTTAGAATTAATCCTTGTAAATATATAATAAATAAAGATTTAAAGAAATAATGTTAAATTTAAAACGACAAAAGAGCTATAGACTTTTTGTAAATCAATTACTGTACTAAAAACGTAAGTATTTTGCCTGTATGTAAAAGCGATTGTGAGTTCTCTGTCTTCTGTCTTCTGAATCTGGCTCTAAGTGATTTGAAACAAAACTAAACAAAACCGCTCAGAGGTTGCTTCAAAGGACAAAGGTTTGTCATTAACTGAATTAAGCACAAGTAAGGTAATATACAATTTATACTTGTTTAAAAAATCATGTGTTTAAAACTGTTCGTATAACAAATATTTTATAACAGGGTTGAATATTTGCGACGTGTCACACAATTTATCTCCTAATGTGACACTATAGGATGACGATGCCATTAATGGTGGCATCTTCACTGAGGATGAAGAACAATTGTGTCCTGTGCAAGGTGTCCTGGTCATAATCTTATGAGCAGGCTGCTGTATCAGCTCTTACCCATCATCACAACATTCTGAGTCACTCCGGCCATGTTTGGAAGATCTTGCAGTACGTTTATCACTTCACTTCCAGTAAGATACGCGGCAGTAAGCGAGGCGTGTGTGTGTGTGTGTGTGGTGAAGGCAGCTCCGGGTGTGTGGTGGTGCCGGTGGATGGCGGCATATATATACACAGGAGCGGCAAGGTCACCTTAGGGCTCCTAAAGGTCCTGAACCTATTCATGAAGTAATGAGCTCTTCTCCCATCCCTCGTTTTTCCCTTCTTCTTGAGTCCCACCGTAAGTCTACATTAAGTGCAAGCTTTTGTTAGTGTTTCGATATAACTAATTTTATTTTAGTATATCCAGCATCAGAGTTACCATTAGATTTCATATTCATAAGGATTTGAATTATTTTAACACATTCTTAGCCGCTGGTCTGTTTTTCAATGTGTTTTTAGCAGTCCTCATGATTAATTTATGAAGATTAAGCCACCACAAGAGGTGGCACGGGCATGAATAGCCCGTACGTGGTAGATGTTTGGTGTGGATGTAATCCCTGGTCGTGTAACATCTTGAAGTGTGTCTGCTGCTGTAATTGTTGTTGTTCTAGATTTAGCCATTTGGAACTAGAATTTCCATGTAGCACGGGCTATGGTGAGCCCGTAAGAACATCGTGCGTTTGGAACTCATTATTAAGATCGGATCAACTACTTTTTTATATAATTTCTGGTGAGGCTAAACTTTTGAAGTGTTGTACTCTTAAAATAAGTGTTAATAAGTGTACTCTTAATAAGTGTTAAGAGCTGTACTCTCCGATGAGTAAGGAGCGCCGATCGACATCTTAATCAACTCTAAACTAAACATCTGAACATCTCTAAACATATGGATATATTTTACCGTGCAGGATTAACCCCTAAAGCAACGTACTTCTTCCTTAATATGCGTTTCTTGAACATCCAGTGGTCATCCCTTCACCTACAGAGACTTTACTGAGTAAATTGTTCTTCTGTTAGATTAAAGATTACCATCTTGGAATCTATTCATATCGCTGTTATGAAGAAAGTGCTGAACAATTCCGAATTATCGTTCCTTTAGTTAGTTGGTTAATTCGTCTTTTGCAAGCAGCTTGTTATGATGTTTTTTTTAATTATGTATTAATAATATTTGAATTATTTTAATTTGTTAAAATCTGTGAAATTTTATTACCAGCTACTATTTTTTTTCTGATAACTTTTTTTTTTTCCATTCACCTGGGCTGTATGGGTCTCGAACCCTGGACCCCACGCTTGTGAGGCCGAAGATCTTAATATGATTTGAAGAACTAATGACGAAGATTATCTTCTAAACATTTGGCTGACAATAAATTATCATTTTTACAGTTGTAATGTTACTGGTTAGAGCTGATTGCTTTATCTGAGGTTTGAATAATTTTGTCGCAGTTGTTTACGTGCAGCATTCACTGTCAGGCTTAGATGGTCTTCAGCGATGTTAATCATTACATAAATGTTTTATTTTAGTTTGAGCTCTCAATACCGTAAAGAAATTGTAAGATTTCTCTGTTTTCGATTGATTTGTGCGTTCCTCTTGTTCTCAGCATGACGGAGACATTTGTACGTTCCTCTTGTTCTCAGCATGGCGGAAACATTTAATATATCTGCAAATGTTATTTGTTAATAGTGCTTTATACGGAGCCCAGAAGACATATGTTGTTATAAGTAACGTGAATTGTATAGAATTAAAATCTTTATTATTAAAACATATTATTAAATCACTATGTAACAAGGAACATTTTGGAATTGTCCTTTCTTAAATTTAATTCAACTTCATATGTTAATAAAATGTTTATTTTCAAAGGTATAAAAGAAGTCCAACGCTGTATGACAGTCTTTGAGTCACCACACAGGACAGCTTCAGGACCAGCAATAAAGCACTGTACATAGCTTGGGGTCAGCTTAGGAGTCAAATGATCGTCTATGAGATTAAATCCTAACCCAAAAAAGTGCATGAAAATCTTGTGTTGCGAAGGCATATTATAGAATTCCTTTTGAAAGTAGTGTTACAAATAATTAAAACAATATATGAGAACTATACAATAAGATACATATACAAGTAGTTATGTTTTGTTATCTTCAAGATTTTGATAACATTTCCTGGAGCATCAGGATGGTAACTGTGGCTTGTAAACTAAAATCCACAACATTCTCGGCAATAACATTCGTGTTCTCTTGGGCGACAACATCTTAACATGAGAGTAGAGGAAAGGATTATCACTCTAAGTCGTCTTGGTGTTCCAGGGAAGGTTTAAATCTCGGTCTGAGTAGCAGTTACATACTTTAAAGACATCCCTAATGCGAGTATCTTGGCCTGGTTGATAGAGCTTCATTTTTTTTTACAGTTGAAATCCTCAATAATCCGAGTTAAATTTTATTTCCCACGTTATTGTTAATCACTGAATTACTCTGTAATATATGTATTAGTATGTGTCTTAACACTCGCATAACTATTGATATACATTAAGCTTTTGTCTACACTTTAAACGTTGTTCATGTACTTAAGATGTAGTCTGTATGTTCCTTCTGTCTTACCTCTAGTGCGTTTTGATTAGAAATAGGTTATTATGTGTTCTTTCTTTCCTAACAAATCTATATCTCAAGTCGTTCCAGAAGTTGTGCGTATATTTCTCAAAAAAGATGGTTTCTGAACCTTCCTGACCAATGTGATATTGATGAGTGATCATCCTGTGCCAGAAGCTCCTTTGGAAAGTCGTAAGTCTAGCAACATCGCCTCCATAAGATCCTGATTGTTTTCTTGGCCTCCAAAAATCTAGCAGGACTGAATGTATCAGATGTTACTCAGGTGAAAGTGTTGTCTATTATTAAAGCACAAGTGTAGTCTATCATCATCTGATTATCACTCTTCAAGAGTAGCATTGTCACCCAATATTGTCAGTACTGCAACAAAGGCATTAAATATTGATAACTTAATGTATGGCATTCTTTAAATAGGATATTGCGGTTGATATTATTTTATTTCATGTTTCTTGTTAATACACTCAGGTGAGTTCATGGTATCAATTGCCCTACCTGTCATCGCCTTGAAAATTGTTTTCGTTATTTTCCATTCATTAATTTCTTTAGTCATTTGGCAAGGTTTTCACTCTTTTCATGAATTAAGGTTCTTAGCTCTCGACAGTATTTATAAGTAAACTTTTCCTTACATTTGTGTGATATGTTATTATATGGTATATTCGGTGATACCCGGGTCTTTCTCCCCTTCACTTCCCTTCCCTCTGTTACCTTCTCCCACCCCGACTTCCTCCTTCTCACTCCTCTCCCTCTTCCCGTTATCTCACCCCCTCTAACTCTTTTCATTTTCCCTCCCTCCCTGCACTCTACTCTTCTTACTCTCTCTCCTCCCATTCGCTGACTGTCATTCTCTCCAGCTCTTCCCCCTTTTCATCTCTCTTCCGCTCTCCCCTCATTCCTCACTTCCTGTCTTCTTTCCTCTCCTCTCCCATATCTCTCTTAGAAAATGCATCAGCTGAAAAACTGTCAAAAAAACCATTTTGCAAAATGAAACTACAATTTGCTGAGAGTCACAACAGGAACCACTACATCTTAGGGAGAAACACAGAGGTCGACCGGGACCAGCCTATGACACTCCCCCCCCCCCTTGCAATTCCAAATGATCATGCAAAGTTGCGTGAGACTTCACCAATCCCCCCCAAGTCCCCCAAGCTTTAGGTCCTCCTACCTTGGACACAGAACGACAGACAGACAAACATCAGATTTTTATGAATATAGATATGTCTAAAATATTATCTTCTTTGCAAAAATTTTGTCAGCGTGAAAATACAGTAACTAATGCAAGACGCATCTATTAGTCCGTGTCTTAAAGTTCTTCATAAAAATATTTTACAGCTGTATATTATGCAGCTGCCTTCCTCATACAATTCTTGGTGATTGTTCTGTGTGTGAAAGTGATCACACAGTGAGTCTACACAGTGATACGGTGAGTCTGTAGAATGCAATATGTCTGCAAAGGCACATAAAGACTCCGTAGATATCAGCTCATCTCTACAATACACGGTGACATTGGAAACAAACTAATTTCCTATACAAGTACATGATGAGTCTGTAGAAATCAGGAAATCTTCAGAAGCACACTGCATATCTCTAGAGAGCAGATCATCTCTATAAGTATATAGTTTGTTATAAGAAATCAACTAGGGTCTGTAATTACAATGTGTTTCACTAGAAACTAGCTCGTTTCAATAAGTACGTCAGATGTCTATAGAAACCAGCAAGTTTCCGTAAAAGCACAGTATGATGTGTCGTTTGAAACTAGTTCATCCTAATGCGTACAAAGTGTGTGTATAAAAAAACAGCTAGTTTCTTTATTTCCCCAGTGAGTTTCCTGTGTTTAGGGAGCCGCCACACTGATATGGTGTGTGCCTAAGGAAACCAGCGCGTAGACCATAGATAATGCAGGTAGAAGATATAACAAATATTGCTCATGTTTAAGTTTATTCGTAGTTCAAGTGTAAAATAAAATAAAAATTCTAATTTCTGTCGTATGGCACCGGAGTAAGACCGCACTCTATAACCTCCTATTAAGGCAAATAATTCAGAATTTGTTAAACTAAGAGGAGAATAATTGGCAAGTATGTACAGCTAGTATTAAGTAACATTAACATAGTCGATGAATATAAATCTTCTTGGGCAGAGAATTATGTCATCAACATCTGCAAAGGAAGTTTGTGTCTGTTTTGATACGATATATATTATCAAACATCGTGAAGGAAATTGGGTTTTATAACGTATATCAAGAATTACTATGATAACTTATTGACGATAAATATTTGTAACGAAAGCATAAAATTATCATCATAAATCTCGAGCTCATTTGGTAGGTAGTTGATAGAGGGCAGATGGAGGTTGGATATTCCGGTTGCCAGTGCCACCGTTCCTGCCACCGGCACCGCTGTTGAAGCCAAGGTTTCTGTTGCCACCTCTGCCGTTGCCGTTAATGGCCGGTGCTCCGTAAGACTGTGAAGGAGCGCCAACATTTCCGCTTCCCCCAACACCGTT